>NW_006399926.1:5005585-5007409 GCF_000299155.1 Elephantulus edwardii
ATCTGACTGGTACAGGAGGAGATTGTTCCTCCTTCTCCAGCATCTGGTGGATTTGAACTGTGCACCTCTGAGATTGCAGTGCAGCTTCTTGCCACTAGGCCACCAGAACTCGCCTGTAGGATTCTTAAGGGCTCATTATTTCCAGAGTGGATGGCAGGTTTTGCTTCTTAGTCTGTCTCATTCTGGAAGCTCCTCTGAAACCTGCCCACCATGGATGACCTTGCTCGTATTTGAAATACAGCATCACAGCAACACACAAGCCACCGTGATATGGCCAACTGACAGGGAAGAGATAGCTGCACACTATGTTGTTGTGGTTTTTAGGTGTTGTCAAGTTCAACTCTTAACAACCCTGTGAACAACAGATCTGAACTTTGTCTTATCCTGTGCCATCCTCACAATTTCTGACATACTCAAGCCCATTGCTTCAGTTATTGTGTCAATCCATCTGGTTGAGGGTCTTCTTCTTTATCGCCTTTGTCTCCAAGGAGCCCTCTGGCTGCACACTTCCCGACACATATCTTTGTTATTTTGGAACCCCGTCGGATATTTAATACTCTTCTCCAACACCACAGTTGAAAGACATCAGTTCTTCTGTCGTCCTTCTGCACTGTCGAGCTCTCAGATGCATAGCAAGTAAATGAAAAGACCATGGTCTGAATCTGGTGTACAGTAGTCCTCAAACATTCCTGTCCCTCAGTAATTTGGAGAGATCCCCGACTCTAGAGTTTCCTAGTGCAATATGTCTCCTGATCTTAATGCTGGTACCAAAGGTGTCAATCCAAGTAAGATGAATTTGTTGACAGTTTCAATCTTTTCTCCACCTGCCATGGTGTCGCCTATCTATCAGTCCAGTGGTGAGAATTTCTGTTTTCTCAATGTTGAGATGCAATCCATATTGAAGTTTATATTTGTTCATTTTCTACAGCAAGTGTTTCAAGTCCTCTTCACTTTTAGCAAGCAAAATTGTGTCATCTGCATAACATAGGTTATTAATGACTCTTCCCCTGCTCCTGTTGCCACATTGTTCATAAAGTCGAACTTTAAAATAATTTGCTCAGTATACAGATTGAATAGAACGGAGAGGAATGGGAATCCCAGAATACTTGCGTTCATGTAAAACCTATACCAAGACCAAGAGGCCATTGTGTTAACACAGCAAGGGAATCCTACATGTTTTAAAATTAAGAAAAGTATGTGTCAGAGTTATATCCTTTCTCCATACCTATTCAGTCTGTATGCTGAGCAAATCATTTGAGGAGCTGGATTTCTATGAAGAAGAATGTGGAGTTGCACAGTGTTGTTGTTGTTATGTGCTGTCAAGTTGGTTGCGACTCATAGCAACCCTGTGTACAACAGCCCTGAAACCTGCTCTATCCTGTGCCAACTTTACTGTTTCTGATACACCTACTGTCATTAACCCAATCACTGAATCAATCCATTTCATTGATGGTCTCCCTCTCTTTCACTGTCCCTCCACCCTTCCAAGCATGCTGTCCCTCTCTAAGGACTAGTCTCCTTGCAACATGCCCAAAGTATGTCAGATGAAGCTTCAGTATCCTTCCCTCTAAGGAGCAACCTAATTTCACCCTCTCCAAGATGAACCTGTTTGTTCTCCTGTCAGTTCATGGTATATTCAATACTCCAACACCACATCTCAAAGGCATCAATTCTCTTTCTAGGCATTGTCCAACTCTCTGATGCAATATAAGCAATTGTGAAGACTATGGCCTTGATCAGGCGCATCTTAGCATCCAGGCTGACATTGTTGCTCTTCAGTATACTCTAGAGAGGTCCCTAACAGCAGACTTTCCCAATGCAATT
>NW_006399926.1:5008154-5071157 GCF_000299155.1 Elephantulus edwardii
GGTACATTCAGTACCCTTCTCCAGCACCACAGCTCAAAAGCATCCACTCTCCTTCTGTCCTAGTACAGGCTTTTAATAATAATAGCAAATAATTTTCTAGATCTCACTACTCGCTATTCTAAGCATATAACAGGTACTAACTCATGTACTTGTTATAGTCATTATAGAATTTTCAAAGACCTGTTGTTTCAGAAGTAGATGATGGTCAATCCTTATTCCTCATCAGTCTTTATTTGGACAAATTTGTCCTGGAGAAAGTGAAATCAAGGTGCTCCTTGGATGAAAGAATGTTGAAACTCCATCTCTCTTACCTTGGATCTCATATATCTTGAGCACGTTGTCAGGAGAGGACATTCCTTGGAGAAGTACATCAAGCTTGGAAAGGTGAAGGGTCAACATAAGAGAGGAAGACCCTCAACAAGATGGATTGACATAGTGACTATAACAATGGGCTGGAGCACACAAAGATGTGAGGACGGCCATGTAGACAGAACAGGATTCAGAGCCATTGTTCATAGGGTCAGTATGAACATTATTATGCAAGTCAGCTAGATGATACATAACAACTCATGTAACTCTCCAAACAATCCTATGAGGTAGACCGTACAAACTAATCCCTTATTTTATGGAGTAGAAAACTGAAGCATAATGGTTACATCTGTGAGAACAGAGCTGGGATTGGAGTGTAGGCCCGCTCTCTCTACTTGCCTCTCACTTGGTGGTTGTTGGGTGTTAGTTACCGCCAAGCTGACCTTTGACTCTTTCCAGCCTCCTGCACAGTAGAATGAAATGCTGCAATCCTGCACCACCTTCATGACCTGTGGGCGATTTCAGCATTGTGATCCACAGGGGTTTCACTGACTGCTTTTCCACGCCTTTCTCCAAGTCCACCTTGGTCTGGAAACACTGCTGAAGCCTGCTCAGCAGCACCCAGGCCACAGCTGGCAGATGAGTCGTGGGTGCACCTGAGTTTATTAGCCATGAATCAAATTTCTGTCTAGAGGTTTGTGGCTGTGCCTGTTTTGAACACTGAGACCCACTTGGTAATTACACCTAGTTCTTGCTCTCTGGCAGTCTGGTGGCTAAGACAAGAAAAATAGCATACTAATTAGAGAACAGAAAGGCAATCACATGCAATACACATTTGGAAGAGTCCCCACCCTAATACCTGTGAATGTTATCTTGCTTGGAAATAGGATGTTTTAAGATAGAAGCATTAACATTAATATTAACATTAGATTTTATATTAGATTAACATTAGATTTTAGATATGCTGTGGTAGGGTGGGTCCTACTGCTACATGACTGGTGTCTTAGTAAAAGAGAAGATACACAGAGAAAAGGGAAAAAGGAATTATGTCACTTGTAGCTGTAAGCCAAGGAACACTTGGAGTATCAGAAGCTAGGGGAGAGGCATAGGACATTTCTTAGTACTCAACAGAGGAAGCTCTGATAGCCTAGGGGTAAGAAGCTGCATTGCAATCCCAAAGGCACATGGTTCAAATCCACCAGCTGCTCTGTGGGAGAAGGATGGACAGTCTCCTCCTGTACCATTTACTACTGCCACTGAAAACCTACTGGAAGGTCACCTGTGAGTTGATTTCGACTTGGTGGTACACAACAAGGACTCAAAATGGCCTATACCTTGATTTAGACTTCTAACCTCTGGAAAGTCATTCCTAATAGCCTCTAATTTGTGGTATTATTAAAGCAGTCTTAGAAAATGAATACAACTTGATAATGGAAACTTTGCTTTGGGACGGTTCCAGCCCAACTGTATGGTATAGTCTGTAAATGCCTTCCTACATGACTACACTTAGCTAAGCTTGATGAGTTCATAGATAGACTTGTTTTTCTGGTTTCTTACTGGAATGAGGGCAAAGTGACAATTCCCCTATTGTTTTTAGCCATCCTTGTAGATCTAGATACCTATAAAGCAGTGACAGCTGCTTTAAGCTCTTAAACTAACTTATATATTGATTTTGTAAAGTTTTTTTAAAAATTTTTATTATTTTGTGTATGTGTACTGTCAAATCAGAGCTGACTGGTACAGAAGATACCCTCCTTCTCCAGAAGAGCATCTGGTGGATTTGAAATGCATACCTCTGAGATTGCCGTGCAGCTTCTTGCGACTAGGCCACCAGAGCTCCCTATATTGTTAACATTTTACCATCAGTCTATATAATTCTTTTTTTAAATTTTTTTTAGTGAAAGTTCACAAAAAGATTGGTTTTAATTCGTGCACATTTTTCTTCCCTCCCCCTCCTTCAATTAATTTTCTAAGACTTGTGGATATGTATGTATGTATATATGTATAAATTTTTAACCATTCATTCCTTTCAGATTGTCTTTCCTTTCACATGTTCATTATCTATCCATTCTTTTCCCACTCTTTTCACCTCCCTCCATTGATCAACAGTAAGCATATGCAGTATTTATCCTTTTGTGACTGAGGTATTTCACTCAGCATAATGTCTTCCAGACTCATCCACGTTGTGTAATGTTTTACAAGTTTATTGTTTTTCATTTCCGTTGTGTGTAATATTCCATTGTGTGGATGTACTATGGTCTCTCTATCCATTAAATTGTTGATTGTCACTTGGGTTGCTTCCATCTCTTTGCTATTGTGAGTAATGCTGTAGTGAACATGGGTGTAAGTCTATGTACTTCTTAGCTTTACTACATACTGAGAATTGTTTGTTTAGAAGTATAAAATAATTCGCTTCATCACCCTATTTCCAGTGGTAATCTTCCAACCCACTGAAACTGTGCAGCACGGCTCCTCCCTGTTCAGTAAGTTTCCAGTCTAAAAAGCTAATATTGTCTTTTAGTCTGTCTTTGGGTCATTTTTTTGTCTGTGAACACAAACATTGAGGGACTTCCCCTCTGAAGAACAAGCCCCAACAACTGGCAAACCACCAGCCAAGAGACAAAAAAAAAACTCCCTAAAGACTCAGATACGGGGAAATACGAGGAGGAAAGGGAGTCGGGGGGGGGGGGGGGGGGGGGGGAGGGACTCCAGATAGCCCTTGGCATCCATGTGTGGTCTTTCAGTTCAGTTGCTAGAGGAGTGAGGACTGGCACAAGAGAACGGTATTCCCTGAAAACACCTCGAGGTTTGATGAACTCCTGCAGAGTGCAAGAGTTGGACAGGCTGTGAAACATTGCTAAGCTCTGGTCGCTGTGGCGGTCTGGTCAATGCTCTGCGCAGTTAAAGACTGCACAGAGCAGGTCCTGCAAGTTGTGGGAAGAATTGCTCACCATCAGAAAGCTTGTCTCCTGCTTGTGAACATCTGGCCAAGCAGTAGAAACTTTAGCATGCCATGTAGCTACATTAAAAAGAAAGTGCCAGCTTCACCAGAGAGCTAAAGGATATGAAGGTGTTTAGTGAGGTCCATGCGGTTCATGAGGAGGATTAAACACTGCTACTGGTCGCCGGCAGGTCCCATGCCTGGTTCCACCCAGGGGTCCCTACAGCTCATGGAGCTCCTGGAACAGAGAGAGAAGCAACAAGAAGCAGCAAATTTCTGCTGAACCTCTAAGCAGGCAGGCACTCCACCTCCTGCCGTGACCAGTGTCTGGCTGAAGGCCAGCAAGGCAAACGCCTGCCTCATAGTACAACCACTCCCCGCCCTTCACTTTGACCTCCCCCAGATCCTTCCGCAAGGGGCAAAGCGAGTCTAGGGGTGGGACCAAAGTTTCTGCAGTCCTCCAGTAAAGGAACTGTTAAGAGACAAGAGACCTCATGTTAAAATCTTTATACATTGGTGGGCAGTGACAGTAGCGGCGGCAGTAGAGGCAGCGGAGGTGGTGCTCTGGTTTGGCCTGAGGCCGCTTCTCTAGGTTCTCTGCCTCATGGGTGTGCGGGGGCTGCCCCCACAGATGCACAGTCGTGAATCTCAGAGAGCTAGCACAGTGCCACCGGATTAAGCACCCTGGCAGCCCACCAACCATCGTGGTCGATGCCATGTGCTGCCTCAGATACTGGTACACGCCGGAATCCTGGGTCTGTGGTGGCCAATGGTGAGAGTACTACTCCGCCCTGCAGAATTTCGTCCATCTCTTCACAGAGGCTGGCATCAAGCTGGTATTCTTCTTCGATGGCATGGTGGAGCAGGACAAGCGGAATGAGTGGGTGAAGCGCAGACAGAAGAACAGCAAGGAGATCTCCAGGATCTTCAACTACATCAAGTCCCGTGGAGAGCAGCCTGGCAGGCACATGTTCTTCATCTCGCCTGGCCTAGCCGCGTTCACACGACTTGCTCTGAAGGCCCTGGGTCAGGAGACCCACTGCACTCTGCAGTGGCTACTTGGGGCCTTCAGGATGGCTGCCTTGGGGTCCTGGGTGAGGACACAGACTACTTGATCTACAACACCTGCCCCTCCCTCTCCATCCGGGAACTGTGCCTGGACACACTTGACACTGTCATGCTGTGCCGGGAGCAGCTCTGCAAGAGCCTACGTCTCCATGTGGCTGACCTCCCCCTCCTGGCCTGCCTGCTTGGCAACGACATCATCCCAGAAGGCATGTTCGAAAGCTTCCGATACAAGTGCTTGTCTTCCTACACCTCTGTCAGGGAGAACCTGGACAGGAGAGGCAACACCATCCTGGCTGTGGCAGATCACATCGCCAGAGTTCTCCACTTGCAGCAAGGTGAGAAGAGACTAGAGGAGATGCTGCCTTTGGGACCAAACACAGCTCTTTTTTATAAAGGAGTGGCATCTTATCTTTTGCCAGGTCAGACATCTCCATGGTTTTTCAAAAAACCCAAAACTATAATAAATTTGAATGAGCAGTTAGTGTCCTTGAGTTCAGACCCTGAATCCAAGCAAGAAATAACCATGGATACAGATCCAAAAATTAAACTAGAAGCAACCAGGTGTACAGACCCTGAGTTTAAGCAAGTAACCTTTAGTTCACACCCTGAAATCAAGCAGGAAATGACCATGGTTTCGGACTCTGAAATCTTAAAGGTTGCTAAAGCACAGCACGTCCAAGGAGACAGATACCTGGTTTACAACGTCAGGAGCAGCGGTGAGATCGAGTGCAACAACACCCTGGAGGATGAGCTGGACCAAGCCCTGCCAAGCCAAGCCTTCACCTACCGGCCTGTGTGCCAGAGAGTCTACACCCTCCTGCTTTGGAACAGCAGTGATGATGGTACCCATGACCTGGCTGGGGAGTCCAGGAATCTCAAAGAGGTGAAGGAGTGGTTCGTGTACGCTGGGAACCCCTTGAAGCACCCAGACCTGATCAGGCCACTGCCAGTGAGAATTGCAGGAGGGACACCAAGCTTATGGCTGTCCCAGGAACCAAGCATACAGGCCCGGTGCTTCGATGTGCTCCTGGCATGCTTCAACCTCTCCTCCATGCAGGAAGACCTGCAGGCTGTGGAGGGCCCACTCAGGGCACTATGCTGTCTCCTGATCTACCTCTTTGTGCAGGTGGACACCCTTGGCCTGGAGGACTTACACGCTCTGATCTCACAGGCATTGTGCCTCCAGGGGAAGTCGACAGCCCAGCTGATGGACTTGCAGCTTGACTGCATCGACTCCAGGGCCATGTAGCTGGGTTCTCTGTTTGTCCATGGCCTCACCACCCTGGTGTTTGTCAACAGTGCATGTAGCTCCTCCTTCAATGTGAATGACTTCATGCCCTGGAATGTCTTTGAACGGGAAGCTCTTTCATCAGAAGTATTTGCAGTGTGAAAAAGGACACTCTGTGGAGGTGCTTCTGAAGCATGACAGGTTCTGGATGACCCAGTTCCAAAACCTCCAGTCCGTGGTAGTGAAGGCCTGCTTAAAGGAGAACCGGCATATCCAGAGCTGGCAGCACTGACGCACACACCACACAGGTCAGTGGGCAAGACAGGGCTCCAACTCCCTGTGGACCAGCTCCGGGTGGTATGGCCCTCCAGGAGGACATGGACAGCCTCAAAGGAACCAAGGGCCAGGAAGCTGACAATACAGGCATGACCAGTGAGGAAACAGCCTTGTCTCAGGTGGTCCAAGTGACCCACAGACCCAGACCTGCACAGCATTTTCAGAGAGCGCCTGAATGTAGATCTGGTGTGGAATCTGGCATCATGCTCTTGTCACCAGGCCTCTCAAGACATCAGCATCCTGAAACCTCTCACTTGGGCAGCTGCGTGGACTAAGAAAATACACGCTGCCGCCTCTTGTCGCTCAGAGCACAGACCTCGTCCTCCCACCCATGCCTCCTTTCATTGGACAGTTGTTCGTTATCTCATGGGCATTAGATGAGACACATGTGCTAAAATTAGAGAAGCAAAGACCTTGGTCCTTCTGTGTGTCCACTATTTGGGGACGCTGACTCCCACCATTAAGTGCATCACACCTGTGGAAACCTCATCTGTGTAGAAGCAGCACATTGCATATGTGTGAGCCAAAAAAAAAAAAAATCTTTATACACTGTTCTCCAAACAGGCTCTTATGGCACTCCAAAGGTTAATCGCCCACCTACACATAGCAATGTGAACTGTTTGCAAGAGCATTGCGTGAACCCAAAGAAATCTCATTTCCCCCTGTATTGATGATGTAATGTTTACCTGTGATTCTCTGTCTCTACGTCAAGGAATAGCACTGTAGTTGGTATCTCACCTACAGTCCCAGCCTGGGCTGTCAAGAATGCCAAATTGCAGGGCACTGGATCATCCATCAGACTTTCAGGTTTTGCCTGGTTTGGGTAAGACAAAAACTGTTCCTGAGGTGGTAATGGACAGAGTTAAAGATTATCCCTTTTCTACTAAAAACAAAAGGACTGAAAACTTTTTGAGGAATATTAGGATCCTGGAGGCCTTTTATTCCAAACTTAGTTCAGATAGTTCATCCCCTATGCCAGTTAGGTAAAGGGGTGGTCTGCGATTGGATTTGTGAAGCTATCTAGCATTCCAGGAGTTCAAGGTGGCTGTCCAACAGATTCAACTTTAGTAACTATAAACCCAAGGCAAGAATGCAAATTGGATGTTGCCAGCCACCCTGAAGGCTTTGACTGGGGTCTGTAGCAATCTGGCCAGCAAATCCCGCCTGGATTCTGATTTCATTATTAGAAAGGGGCAGAGACCAGCTATAGCCCCCTAGAGAAACAACAGTGTATAGTATCCAACAGTTTCCAGTTAACAGAAGACATCACTAAGGGCACTTCTGGAAAGGTGTGAACTCATATCCCCGTCTAGGACTTTGCCAAACCCCAATCTGTGGTGGCACAGACCAGTACTCTTGCCAAGTAGCATGTCTACTTCCAGTAGCACAGCGCCCTTCAAACTAGCCTGCTGATTGATGAATTCCACCAGTCACATATATGACAACAGGTAATGCGACCGCTCAAACTGTCCAGGATGCTTCCTCTTGGAGCCGTATTGCTGAAGACGCAGAGCCCACACCAAAGGATAGGTGGTACACTGAAGAGGCCACTGGGAGAATACTCCAAGATGGGACAACAGTGGTCATCCACCCCTCCATGGCTCATAGTGATAGACGTGGTAGATGGAGTATGGTGATGTGCAGAGAAGCCCGTGGACTTACCTCAGAACTGGGTGGATGGTTTTAAAACATGAACCTAGCCCTATTACTCTGTGCACAGACAGTTGGGCTTCCTTGAACAGATTTACTCTGTGGGATGACCTAGTGGGAATAACAAGAGAGGATGATCAGTCCTCACCCCTTGTGGAGGAAGGCATACGGGCAAGAGCACAAGTGTAGAAGGGAATATTTTCACCACTTGGGCTGCTGCGGTTGCTGATGTGAGAAATAATGAGACTATTGGGTGTGTGAAGGGCTCCCTACCTCTTTTTCTTTTTTATTTCAAGATACTTTTTTTACAAAAAAAGATATTTTATTTTTGAAGGGATAAATAATGTATAGTGCATTGAATCAGATGAGGGAGAGAACTGCTGAAGAGGAAAATATGATTAGATATTATTGTCATGATAAAAATCCAGAATGAAGGCTGCATAGTGGAGTGGACTGGGGGTTGGGGGGGATTGTATAGCAATGAAAGGATTTCTTTTTTACTTTTTTCAAAGAGAAAAGCGAGCTGGGGAGGAGGGGTGGGCAGGGAGGAAAGTGCAACAATAAATTAATGGAAATCCAAAGTCTCCGTAAACTTTCATTAAAATAAAAAAAAGAGATAAAAAAGATATTTTTTAAAACAGGTCACAACACTAACCTTTTGGCCCATTCTGCCCCTGGACAAGTTACAAATGTTTGCTCAGCAGTTGGGTACATTCTTTAGCAGCATGAAAAAGGAATAAAAATGTATATTAAAAACAAGTATACAAATAGTTTCCATAGGAACAGAGATAAGTGTGACCCCATTGCCTACTTGTCCATACTGTTGCATCTGTTCCATCCCACCCTGCTCATATAAAGACAGTTCAAAACTAGCAATAGTGAAATGGTCCCCCTAAATCTCTTAATTCAAGCTAAAATTGGAGTTAGCAACTGCCAAAATGATATCTACACATTAATAGTAGCTGAAGCACAAATTGGATGCCGTTTTGTTCCACTCTCCCAAGCACAAGACAAGGGCAGAGTGCTGACATCCTGCTCCTTCAAGTGGGGACTCATGGTTCTTGAGCTGTTACATGACTTACATATTGGCCCGGACATCACACAGTCGACAGTCAGCCTGTGGAGCCCATTGAAAGTAGAGGTGGCAGCAATGATGTAAACACCGATGAGCTCCCTACTTTTTAGCTGTAGGACTCCAGTGGAAGTTTGCCTCAACCAACAACATGGCCAAGACCTGCCAGGGAAAGTGGTGGAATACGGATGACCAATTTTGACCTCTTTTCCTTCTCCTCAAGTAAATTGTTCTGTGCATCTTGCCACCTGACAACAGGTTTTTCAGATGGTTCAGAAACAAATAAATGCTTCTCCCCTCTGCTCTCCCAGAGATACACATTCTGAGATGGTCAAGTGTGGCTGTCTGCGGCCTCTGTGCAACTCGTGCAGACTGCCACTTTGTGTAGTACAAGTTATAGCTGCAACACAGGTGGTTTCCACAGAGGCTTGCAGACACAACATCTTCATCAATAGTTATTATGTGCTCTCAAGTTGACTGCGATGCATAGTGACCTCATGAATAATGGCTCTGAAGCCTGCCCTAACCTGAGCCAACATCACCGTCTCTGACACACCTGACCCCATTGCCACAGTCACTGTGTCAATTCATCTCACTCAGGATCTTCCTCTCCTACACTTGATCCTCTACCCTTCCAAGCATGATGTCCTTCTCCAAGGACTTGTTCCTCCTGAAAACATGCCTGAAGTATGTGAGACAGAACTTCAAAATATTTACCTCCCAGGAGCAAACTGGTTTCACCATGTCCAGGACAGACCTATTTGTTTTCTTGGCAGTTCATGGTATGCTCAATACTCTTCTCCAGCATCACAACTCAAAGACATCAATTCTGTCAACAGTACTACCTTGTTTAGTTCATCAAAAGCCTAGCCACTCAACAAGCGCTTTTCCTTCTCCCTTAGGGCTGGTTGTGGGTTGTGGATCAGAGGGCTGGCCTTACCTCCCATACAGCTGGATTGGTAGATGCACTGGGGGTGGTGGGGGTGGGGGTGGCCCTATATACTTAACACTATCTATCGGAATAGAATAAATTATAGAAATGATCCCTGAAGGCATAATCTTTGAAAAGTATGCGAGACAAAGTGACAAAGCTTCATCTCACATACTTTGAGCATATTGTCGAGGAAAGGCTGTTTCTTGGAGAGGGACATCATGCTTGGAAAATAGAGGATTGGCAAAAGAGAGGAAAACCTTCTCCCAAATGGATTGACACAGTGACTGCTGCAATGGGGTCAATTATGTCAGAAATTAGGAGAATGGCACAAGACAGGACAGGGTTCAGATCTGTTTTTACATAGTTATGAATCATACTCCACTCAATGGCACCTAACAACATCTATAGGAAATTTCCCACTAAACCTAGTAATTGGGATGCTGTGTAGGGTAGATTACACCAGAAATGATGCACTGCATCCATGGCTATATTCACATCGGGAGTGGCCACTGTTGATGTGAAATGGCAAGTCAAGGCCTTAACAAAGAATACTGCAACTGTCCTAAATTTGATACATTGGCTTTCACTTTCCTGTCTTCTGAAATGGAACAATTGCATAGGTTGTTATTGTTGTTGTTATGTGCCGTCAAGTCGCTTGTGACTCATAGCGACCCTATGTACAACAGCCCTAAACCCTGTTCTATCCTGTGTCGATTGCACTGCATCTGACACACATCTTGATTACCCCAGTCACTGAATCAATCCACCTCATAGAGGGCCTTCTTCTCCTGCGCTGTCCCTCCACCCTCCCAAGCATGATGTCCCTCTCCAAGGACCTCTCCCTCCTTACAACATGTCCACAGTATGTCAGTCGAAGCCCCAGAATCCTTGCTTCCAAGGAGCAGCCTGGTCTAACCCTCTCCAGGATGAATCTGTTTGTTTTTTTGGCAGTCCATGGTACATTCAATACTCTTCTCCAGCATCACAGCTCACAGCTCAAAGGTATCAATTCTCCTTCTGTTCTTCCTAGTCATTGTCCAACTCTCTGATGCATAACAAGTGATTGCAAAAACCATGGCCTGTATCAGACGCACCTTAGTCTCCAGAGTGACACCATTGCTCTTCAGTTCCCTGGAGAGGTCCCTAACAGCACACTTTCCCATCATAATACATTTTTTTATTTCCTGGCTGCTAGTGCCAAGAATGTTGACCATGGAGCCAAGCAGGCTAAAGTTGTTAACAATCTCAATCTCTTCACCATCCATCCTGATGCTGCCAATTGGTCCAGTAGTGAGAATCTTTGTCTTCTTGACATTGAGCCTCAATCCATACTGAAGGCTGCAGTTCCTGACCCTCTGCAGCAAGCATTTCATGTCCTCCTCAGTTTCAGCAAGCAGGGTTGTGTCATCTGCATAACGCAGATTATTAATAGATTTTGCAACAATCCTGATACCACACTTCTCCTCATAGAGCCCAGCCTCCCGGATAATCTGTTCTGCATAAAGGTTGAAAAGGTATGGAAATAGGACACATACCCAGCGTACACCTTTCCCAATTTTGAACCATGCAGTGTTTCCCTGCTTTGTTCTGACGACCGCCTCTTGGTCCAAGTATAGGTTTCACATTAGAATGATCAAGTGTCGTGGGATTCCCATTTTTCTCAGAGTTAGCCACAGTTTGTTATGATCCACACAGCCAAACGCTTTTGCATAATCAATGAAACACAGATAGACATTCTTCTGGTATTCCCTGCTTTCAGCTAAGATCTATCTAACATCAGCTACAATATCCCTAGTACCATGACCCCTTCTAAACCCAGCCTGGACTTCTGGCAGTTCTCTGCTGATGTGCTGTTCCAGTTGTTTTTGGATAATCTTCAGTAGAATCTTGCTTGCATGTGAAATCAATGCTACAAAATACATTAGCTTTAGATATTCTGACAGCTACCCTAGGAGAAACTTGTGCTTTAATTAATATTGATTGCTGTGTGTATATTCCTGATTATAAGCATAAATATTACTGTAGCTTTACAACAGATGGAAGGGCACATATCTGCTATTTAACAATTGTTTATAGATGCTTTTTCTATAGTTGAAATCATTCTGTTAGGCTTGGCACTATATATTCTAGAATGGGCTTATTGCCCTTGGGGGTTATACTATTTTGTAGCCCTTGCTGTTGTGGCCTTCTATTTTAACTCTGTAATGCCCCAGCTTGAGGGCTATTGTGGAAGATTGAAGGAGAGACATATAGGGAATTGGGTGGTGTGTATGGCATATCCTAGAAACATTCCCCAAATGGCTACACTTTAGCTAAGCTAGCTGAGTTCATAGACTTGTTTTTCTAGTTTCTTTCTGAAATGATGGCAAACTGACCATTCCCCTATTGCGTTTAGCCTGGAGAACTAGCTATGGATCAAGCCGTGGTGATTTTTCTCTTACTCTAAGCTTGTATACTGCTAGTATTTTCTCCATCGGTCTATGTCATTCTTAACTTTTCTACATATTGGGAGTTGTGTGTGTAGGGATATAAGATAGTTAGCTGCTTCCTCCCATCTTCAGCATAATCTTCCGGCAGCAGCCACCAGAGCTGTGTAACACCGCATCTTCCCCCAGGTCAGTTTGTTTCCTGCCCCAATAAACTAATTTCTCTTCATTTGTCTCTGGGTCAGGTTTTTTTTTCCATTTCTTTTTTTTTTATTAATAATTTTAATGAACATTTATAGAGATTTTGTATTTCCATTCATTCATTGCTGCACTTCTCTCCCCACCCAGTCCTACACCCCCCCAGTTTGCTCCTCTCTTTTAAAAGAAACACTCCCTCCCTGGTACACAATCCCCTCGCACCCCTCCCATCACCCCAAGTACATTCCACTATGCAACCTTAATTGTAGACTCTTGTGATAACCATAATACTCTATCATACATCGCTTTTAAATTATTCACTCCCTCATCTGTTTCAGTGCAGTATACACAATTTACCCAGTTTTTCTGTCTTACCCCAACCCTGATATCAGTCCCATTTTATAGCAGTGGCACCATGCAATATTTGTCCTTTTGCGACTGAGATATTTCACTCAGCATAATGTCCTCCAGGCTCACCCATTTTGAATAATAGTGCATAAGTTTCTTGTTTTTCAATGCAGCGTAGTATTCCATTGTGTGAATATATCCGTTCATTTGTTGATGGGCACCTGGGTTGTTTCCAACTCCTTGCTATTGCAAACAGAGCCGCAATATCTGGGTCAGTTTTCAATCTGTCTGTGAGCAGGAACCTTGAGGGACTTTCCCTCTGGGGAACAATTCCTATTATAGGTACAATGTATGGAATGTAGAAGTGAGTAGGTGGGGGTTTCTCCTATACAGACCCCCTTGAAGCTTCTGTAAATGTTCGGTTGGTATTACAGTCAAGCAGATTACTGCTCCCACCTCCCCTTTTCCTTGTACAAGGGAGTCTGGGAACTAGCACAGGGGATGGTCTCATCCACTTCCCAAGCATCTTTGCCTCTGCTTTTGCAACACCAAACTGATCCGCATCCTGACTCTCCAACTTGGTGATAGAACACGTCTCCTGGCATTTTACTTGCATTCCAAACTAATGGATTTGAGCTCTTTGGACAGGGTCAGGTGTTTCTTTTAAAAAAAAATTATTTTTGTATTTTCATAGCTCTTGCTATAAAATGATAATTTAATTAAAATTATTTAGTTACAAAATATTATTTAATGGAAAAAAAAACAAAACCGAACACCTTCAGGCTGCAAGACTGGCCTTTACAGATAATTGTTGTTAGGTGCTGTCAAGTCGAGTACGACTCATAGCAACCCTATGAACAGCCTGCCCTATCCTGTGCCATCTTCTCCATCTCTGAGACACTAGAACCCATTGCCAAAGTCACAGTCTTAATCCGTCATTACAGTCTTCCTTTCCTTCACTGACCCTTCATCTTTCTAAGCATGATGTTCCTTACCAAGGAATAGCCTTGCCTAGCTGCATGTTCAAACTTTATAGGGCTGCTGAAAACCCTGTGAACAGAGAAACATGGGAAGTAATCGTATAAGACTTAGACCCCAGATAGGAAATCACTCAAAATGAGGAGAAACAGCTGCAACAACCATTGATAACTGGAACATGGAATGTATCAAGTATGAATGTAGGAAAAATGGAAGTTGTCAAAAATGGAACACACGGAGATTGACATCAGGGAGCTGAGATGGGCAAGCATGGGGCTCAGACAGTCACATTATCTACTCCACTGGGAATGAAAAACTGAAAATGTAGCTTTCATAGTTAAAAAGACAATTTCAAGATCCATCCTGAAGTACAATGCTAGGAAGACCCTGCTAATATGACTATTATTCAAATATACGCAATTAAAGTCAAAGAGGATGTACCAGATTTTGCAGTCTGAAATTGATCAAACATGTAATTAAAATGCATTAATAATTATTGGGGGCTGGAATGCAAAAGTCACAAACAATGAGGAAGGAATGGCAGTTGGAAAGTATGAGTTACTGCTAATCAGATTCTCCTTAAATCCACAGGAGAAGACTGGGCAATCTCCTCCCATGCGATTAACTGCCTCTGAAAACCTGCCAGAGGGTCAGCTCTAGGTCATTTCCGACTCTACAGTATACAATAACAACAATCAATCCTGAAAGGCATAAATGATTTTTTTTTTAAAAAAAAAATTTTGTGTACTGCTATAATAAATACTCAAGCCTTTGGCTTGCAGAGGGAGAATGCTTGTCTCCTGTCAGCTCTATTTTTCTCCCCGGGTCCTGGCCTTGTGCTGGGCTTGACAATGCATACAAGAGAACCTTCTACCTTGAGCTGGCCTTCAGCTCAGGCCTCCTTCCACAGCAGAACTGCTCTCTGGGCTGGCCCCTCTGGCAGGCGTGTCATGTGCACTGATGAGATAATGTATGCAAAGCCTCTGTCAACTGCAAGGCACAAATGAATGCCAACTATGACTGTTGTTATTGTTCTTATCATACTCCAGGGAAGCCCAGTTGCCCCAGCTCCTCCCAAACCTACTCAGCAGGAGAACCCAAAACACTGAGGCTAGACTGCCCCTCCCTTATGGGTGGAGGTTCCTGCCACCAATTGGTCTCCTCTGCTTGGGAGAGGGGTGTTATTGCAAGCCCTAGACATCACCACCCCTCCTCAGTAATGGCTTTCCCAGTTCTTCCTGGCTTCAGGAGTCTTCCTCCGGAAGGAAATCTCTCAATTCCAGTGAAAGTTCTTAAACTGCTGAAACGATCAACTCTGTGGTTCTCCTCACACCCACTCCCCAACCCCCGCCTCTCCCCATGCCCACAGTGGAGCCAGGCTGCCCCGGAAGGATCTGACCGGCAATTTCCTAGAATTGTCTTGCTGGACCTTCTCAATCATCCAACTCCCCGCCTCCCCCTCCCCACCTCATCTCTCATAGTCTCCCCTCCCTATAACCCAGTCCCTTTTCTTAGGGCCCTACAATTGTCTTCCTCTATCCCCTCTCCTCTGGGGCTACTATCCTTGGGATCAGGAATTGGGGCATGGGAGTCAATATGGCCACCAGGGCCCACCAGGAAGTTGCACATGCAGTAGTTGCCAGGACAACCATCATTCTGGAAGGCCTTTCTGGTGCTCCTCATCCCGCCATGTAAGCTCTCTCATAATAAATCATGTTTGACTGGAGCCAAAAGGGGAGGGTGGGGAGCACAGAACATGAAAGGAGAGCAACTTTTTTGTCTTTTATCCCTAAATCATCACTTGACCCAGCAGTCAGACCTCCAAGATCCCCAGAGCCCACCGGGAGTCCAGGTCCCACTGGGTGTGGACTCCAGGAAGAGGCTGGGGGAGGGGACCTGTCTGTACTTGATGAATGGTACTGAAGAAATGTCTGGCACTTGCCTTCCCCATGGGGGAGGTGAAGCTGCAGCCACCTCTCCCCCGCATTCCTGCCTGCTGAGGAAGGGGGTGGGGTGGGTGGCTGGAGCAGGGAGAGGAGGGCCCTTAGTCTAACTGAGAAGCATTTTGCAAGCTATCCCATCCCTCCATAATGGCCAGGGGAACTGAGGGGCAGATGGACAATCCCCACATCTCAACTGAGGTTGTACCTTCCAGTATCTGAGTCAGAGTCTTAACACAGGTTTGAAAGGAATCCATGTCACTCCCTCGTCCTAGCTTCCCAGGGTTCCCTGGGCAGGGGATGCTGGGAGTTCCATTCACTCCACGCTGCTTGTATTCCTACTGTATACCAAACATCAGGTAATATGTTGTTGTTGTTATGTCTACTATGACTTAAAGTGACTCTATGAACAGTAACTCTGAACTGTGCCCTATCTTTTTTAAAAATATTTTTAATTTTTTTTTTGTATAACAATACCTTTACAGAATGTTTGTGTTTTATACAATCTTTGACTTACCCTTGCCCTATCTTAAGCTAATCTGTCTCTGACACACCTGACCCCATTGCCCCAGTCTCTGTGTCAATCCATCTCATCTGGGGTCTTCCTCTCCTGTCCTTCTCCAAGGATTGGTCCCTCCTGGCAATGGGCCCAAACTATGTGAGACAGAGTTTCAAAATCTTTGCCTCCCAGGAGCAAACTGGTTTCACCCTTTGCAGAACAGACCTGTTTGTTCTCTTGGAAGTCCATGGTATGTTCAATACTCTTCTCTAGCACCACAACTCAAAAGCATCAATTCTTTTTCTGTCATCCTTAATCATTGTCCAGTCCAGCTCTCAGATGCATAACAAGCAATTGAGGAGACCATGGCCTAGATCAGGCTCACCTTAGTCTCTAGATTGATATTATTGCTCTTTAGCACTCTGGAGAGGTCCTTGACAGCAGATTTTTCCAAGGCAACTCATTTTTTCGATTTCCTGACTGCTGGTGATCGTGGATCTGAGCAAAATTAAATTTTTTATTTTTTTATTATTTTTGTGTGTACTGTCAAATCAGCTCTGACTGGTACAGGAGGAGATTGTCCCTCCTTCTTCAGCAAAGCATACGGTGGATCGGAACCCTGAAAATAAAATTTTTAACAGCCTCAATCTCTTCATCTATCATGATGCTACCAATTGGCCCAGAGGTGAGAATTTTTGTTTTCTTGATGTTGAGCTGCAATCTATATTGCAGACTACAGTCTTTGACCTTCTGCAGCAAATGCTTCAGGTTTTCCTCAGTTGAAGTAAGCAAAGTTGTGTCATCTACATAAGGCAGGTTGTTGATAAGTCTTCCTCCAATCCTGATGCCACATTCTTCTCCATAAAGTCCAGCCTCCCTCATGATCTGTTCTGCATATAAGACTGACACAATCAAGTGCTCTGGGATTCCCATTCTTCTCAATGTTAGCCACAACGTGTTGTGATCCACACAGTCTAATGCCTTTGAATAGTTGATAGAACAAAAATAAACATTATTCTGGTACTCTGCTTTCAGCCAAGATCCATCTGACATAGTGGTGCTCAAGCATGGTCCATAAACTCCTAGAGATCTCCAAAACATTTACAGGGGATCATTGAAAGCAAAAGATTTTCACAGTGACACTAATACTATATGACTGCAATAATAGGGTCAAACACACTTATTATTGTAAGGATGGCCCAGTACTGAGCAATATTCTGTCTGTTATTAATGGGGTTTCGATGCATCAGAACACAGCATCTAACAAAATTAACCTTCTTTTCATAAACAATACTTTATTTACCTTCTTTTAAGCTGGATTGGTATTTGCACTATTGGTGCAAATGAAAGTAATGGTAAAGAAATGGAAATAGAATGGCAGTCATAGCTGCTGGTAACTTAGCACAAGTTAAGTCAGTGGCACTAGTTATATAATCATCACTACCATATATTGGAACTAAATACCAGAATGTTCCTTAGAAGGATGGTAAAGTTTCATCTCCCATCCTATGGGCATGTTGTTAGGAGAGGCTATATCTTGGAAAGGAACATCATGTTTGGAAAGGTCAGCAAAGAAAGGATGACCCTCCATGTGATAGACTGACATGTGAGTGACTGCAGCAATGGGCTCAAGTGTGTCAGAGGAGGAGGATGGCATAGGATAGGATGGGGTTCAGATCTGTTGTTCACTGGGTTGCTGTGAGTCATACTCAATGGCACCTAATATATACTGGGAGTAAACAAAATTTCTTTAGGGAATGTCCTTTATAAAGCACTATATATTATTAACACTGAATGCATTTACCACAATCGACATTCTTGGCACCAGCAGTTATTCAAAAGATGAGTTGCACTGGAGAAAATCTGCTGTCAATGACCTCTCTCCAGAGTGCTAAAGAGCAATGATGACAGTCTAGAGACTAAGGTGCATCTGATCTACATCATGCTCTTCTTTTTTTTTTAAAAATATGTAAAGGAGGCAGTCTCCATGCACTTAATTATACTAAGGGCAGGAATTGACTTGATCCATTTCACAGTGCAAAGATACTCTCCCCTCAAACTGTGCATGACATCATGCTCTTCTTAATTGCTTGCTATGCATCTGAGATCTGGTCAAGAGTATTGAACATGTCATAGACTTCCAAGAGAACAAACAGGTCTGTCCTGAAAAGGGTGAAACCAGTTTGCTCCTTGGAGGCAAGGATTTTGGAACTCCAGCTCACATACTTTGGGCCTGTTGCCAGGAGGAACCAGTCCTTGGAGAAGGACATCATGCTTAGAAGGGTAGAAGGTCAGCACAGGAGAGGAAGGCCCCAGATGAGATGGATTGACAGTGACTATGGAAGGGGGGTAAGGTGAGACTAGCTCATGATAGGACAGGGTTCAGAGCTATTGTTGAGAGTCGTTTGAGTCATAGTTGACTCGATGGCAGTGGGTTTATTATGTAAAATAAATCCATGAGGTTTTGTTTTACTCACTCCTTGCCCTTGAATTAGTTCTGATGCATAGCTACCCTTCATTGAGTTTCCAAGGCCATAAATGTAAAGGGAAGAGACTACCTATGTTTCTTGCAGGCTACTGCTGGGGGATCCAGATCTCTAGAGTTCAGCCTTTGGGTTAGCAGCACAACTCCATTCAGACTACACCACCAGAGCTCTCTAATTTATGATATCATGAATATTGATATAATGTGACCCACAAAACTAAAAGCTCTTGAGGGCCCTAGATAGCTCTTGGAGGGAGGCAGGGTGTAACTGGATCCTTACATCAAAAAATATCATTACCACTGGGTAATTCATAGGCTGTTCACACCCTGAAAAGGGTGAGTTACATACAGCCTTTTTCAGACAATTTACTTCCAGCTTAAGAAGTAGATCTTATTTGAAGAAGAGAGAGGAGGACCCCACTATATTTTCCATAAACCATCAGCCCCTCAAGAAGAGATAGTGCCACTGGAGTAAAGAGTTTAATGGTCTCTGCTCACGGTAGAAGCGATGTATATAGGTCCTGCAGCCCCTCGAGCTGCCCGCCCTTGGTGTACGGAACCCAGTGATGAGTGATATGGAATGGAGAGTGTCAGAAATCCATGTAGGTGAGCTCAGAGGTGGATTCCATCCCCATGACCTCATTAATCTATAGTCTCTTTTCATATCCCAACTAAAGTGCTTCTTCTTCCCTCCCCCCATACAAATCACGGTGTATTAAAGTTAAGGGGGGCAGGCATCGAGACTGATCAGAGAACCTAGGAATCCATACCACAGCCTGGTCTGATTCGTGTGGAGAGCAGTTGTGTGTGTTTGCATGTGTGCCTCTGTGCATGGCTGGGGGCTTTGACCCAGGTCTCTTTCAGAGATAATATCTGTTCTCTCCACTGGAGTCACCATGTTTCAGTTGTTCAAACCATAATGGTGGGGCTGCTGTGGTGAGACTGAAGCCTGGCATCTCTCTGTCTCTTTTAGGAAGAAAAGCAATGTCGAGGGCCACGGAGAGAGGCAGGTCAGCCTCGAGTGCTATTCCCTCGCTCTCCCAGGAGCCAGTATGTCCGAACCTTGCCTTTTCCCTGCAGGGAAAAAGAAGACAACGCTGGGGTGCAGAGTGACACAATCACTTTGCCAAATCAAATGCGGGGTCCAGGGATGGGAATGGCTTCTTGAGGAGGGGTTAGAAGAGGGTAACCCAAGAGCCTCTGGGATCCCCAAGGTGCTGTGGGCAGAGGAGGCTTCCTTTTCTACCTTCATTTCCACATCGCCTCGAAGCTCCAGCTCAAAACCACCAAACTCCTCCAGGACAGCTTTGGTCTCAGAAGACAAGTGGATCTTCAGGGCTAGGGAAGATAAGGAAGAAGAAAGGACAATGAGGGAGGCAAGAGGAGATGGAGAAAGAGTGGAGACTGAAGAAACCAGGGACTGTGGGTATAAAGAAATATCCTCCCTCCTTGTTTTGGCCCAGGAAGCCTCCTACTTCAGAGTCTGGTTCTCAAGTCCCACCCTTTTCATGTGTTGTTAGGTGGTGTATGACTCATAGTGACCATACAAACAACAGACCTGAACCTTGTTCTATCCTGTGCCATCCTCACCATCTCTGACAGACACAGTTGAGCCCACTGCTGCAGTCACTGTCTCAATTCATCTCATTGAAGGTCTTCTTCTCTTTTGCTGACCCTTCACCTTTCCAAGCATGATGTCCCTCTCCAAGGAAGAGCCCCTCTTAACAGCATCCCTCTCCTAATAACATGCCTAAAGTATGTGAGATGCAGTTTTGCCATCTTTGCCTCCAAGGAGATTCTGGCTGCACTTTCTCCAAGACACATCTGTTTGTTCTTTTGGCAGTCCATGGGATATTTAGTACTCTTCTCCAACACCACAGCTCAAAGGCATCACATGTAGCCATTTAAATGTAAATAAACTGAGACTAAATAAAATTAGAAATCTAGTTTCTCAGTTACACTTGACACGTTTCAAGTAACCAAATCATACTAGATTCTGGCACTGATAATTGAATGTTTTAGTCACTCAGAAAGATCTCTGCCTCAGTATGACTTGGCACTTTGGTCAGTAATAGAAACAATCTGTACCTCATTCTCCTCATCTGTAAAATGCTAAGAGGGACAGTACCCATCTCCAAACCTTGTTGTGGGGACTAAATCTAATAGTTATGAAATATGTCGACAAAATGTGCTGCACAGGAAGTATGATAAGATGCCCTGCTATCAGCATGACTGACTCAGCATCCGCACTTCAGGCCGAGAAGTTGACTTCGACTCAGGGTGACCCTATGTGTTAGCAAGTAGAACTGCTCATAAGATTTTCTTGGCTATAATTTTTATAGGAACAGATTTTCTGCAGTGCCATGGGTTGGATGTGACCTGACAACCTTTTAGTTGCGAGCAGAGCAGACTATTCAGGGACCACGGACAATCTACCCAAGCTGTCGAGGTCAGCGGCAGAATGAGGCTCAGACTCATGTATCCTACATCCACAGGCGTCCCTCTAACCTCATGTCCCTTCCACTTCAGGGCCTTGTTTGGTCGTTGAACCATTTCTGAGAATGTACTCACTGAGGTGGGCTTCAATGAGATGTTCTCTCTCCTACCCATGCCTCTAACAGTGTCTGAGAAAGTGTGCTGACCCAGACCCCTTTGAAACCCAGGGTTGGCCCTTCTCCCACCTTAACACTTGAAAGTGGCCCCCTATGGATCTGGGTCCTCTGAGGATCCCAGGGCCTGGCACCCAGTGACTGCCACTCAGTACTTGTTTATGGAATTGAATCGTGCTGAATAATGGAGCCAGATAGGTGAAAACAGGAGGCGAGAGAAAGGGAAGAGGTGGGAGCAGGCATTTATTAGGTCCCTTCTGTGTGAACTGTCAGGAGAAAAATGGGCCTCCTATGTGATTTACAGCCTCTGAAAATCCACTAGAGGGTTAGTGGTGATACGGTTCTGACTCAAAAGCAATGAGAGTGAGAGACCATGTGCTGGCATTATGGAATTTCTGTGGAAGCATCCTGACAGCTGAGGCTCAGAAAGGGTGAATGACAATTATGTGCTAAGCATTCATTATCTTTGGTTTTATCAGATTCTAAGAAGTACGTATTTTATTCTTGTTTTATACATGATGAAAACTCGGGCTCAAGGAGGTTTCTGCTGATCAACACAGCTAGACAGTAACTGGAAGAGTCAAGATTCACACCTAAGTGGGCTGACAGGAGCTTCACACCCAAGTGGACTGAAAGGACCTCTCCTACCTTATGGGGGAGGGATGCTAGTGGCCCCGGAGGCGAGACTCCAGCTGCGAACTGTTGAAGGCTGGCCCAGAAATACTTGTTAATCACTAGGCAAGAGGAAGCAGCAGGGATCTAAGTTTCTGACTAAAGTAAAAGTGAATCAGCCCAGGCTGAGCTATTATGAGAAAACCCGGAGGAGAGAGCTAGGAGGTGAAAAGGCTTGCCACAGGCTGTGTGGGGTTCTCTTGGTTCCTGCCCTCCCCAGCCCTCCAGGAGAGGCACTGTACCTTCTCCGTTAGACTCCATTCGGGAGGCTGTGTTGACTGTGTCCCCAAAGAGGCAGTATCGGGGCATCTTCAGCCCCACGACACCAGCACACACGGGGCCTGCAGGCGGGGAGCAGGGCGTGTCAGCTAGGGTGGAGGGCTGGGCAGTAAGAGGAAGGACAAACAGAGGCAGAGCTCCAGGTGTGGCTGATGGTGGGGGGCGAGGCCGGTGGGAACCCAGCAAGTTGGGGTGCAGGAGCCGGTTAGGGAGGGGTTGGCCTGTGGTCTTCCGGAGGACCCCTGCTCTTCGAACGACTCGCCTGTGTGGATGCCGATGCGCAGGCGCAGCTGTTCCTCCGGCCGGTGGCGGATGCGGAACGAGCGGACAGCGTCCAGCAGCGCCAGGGCCATGCGGGCCACCTCGCGGGCGTGCAGCCGCCCATTCCGCACCGGGAGCCCTGACACCACCATGTAGGCGTCGCCGATTGTCTCCACCTGCGGCAAAGCGGGTGCTGGGGTGTGGCCACCTCGTGTGCGCAGTCTGCCACTTAGTCTCTCCCAGCCTGCCACCGCCTTTGCCCACCTAGCACCCCAAGCTGCTGCTCCTCTGCCTATTCTTGGGGCTCCTTGCCTATCACTGGCCCACCCTGTCCCTGGCTGTCCTCTCTTACAAACTCCATGTCATGCCACCTGTCCCTCACCTCTTTCTGACCCTGTAGTGTCTGTTTGTCTGCTCCCTCCCATCCTGCTCCTGCTCACCTTGTACACGTCAAAGTTGTCAATGACGGCATCAAAGCAGGTGTACAGGTCATTGAGCAGGGTCACCACCTGGAAGAGAAGTCAAGAGAGGCCAGAAGTAAGGGACCTCACAAGGCAAGGGTGATGGAGTAGAGATGCTGAGTCCAGCCCACTGCCTGCTGCCTGCAACCGGGGTGTGCAGTGTGCCGTTCTGTCTCTGAGCCCTTGGAGCTGAGGGGGTTCTTAGGCATTGCAGGGAAAAGGCTCGGTGTGGATTATGTTGTGGCTCCATGCTTGGGTCTCCATGTGTATCTCAGCCTCCGCCTCTGGGGCTGAGGGCCCAGCTGCTTACCTGCATGGGTGTGCTCTCTGCCGACAGGGCTGTGAAACCCACAATGTCACTGAAGTAGATGGTGACGCTGTCAAAGGCCTCAGCTTGGACTGTCTCCCCACGCTTCAGCTGCTCAGCCACTGAGCTGAGGGGTCAGGGACAGTGCCGGGTCAGGGGACGTGGTGGGGCCCAGCAGGGCTGTAGGGGGCAGACGGGGCTGCGGGCACTCACTGAGGCAGAATCTGGTAGAGCAGGGCCTCGGCCTTGCGCTTCTCTTCCAGATAGGCCTGAGTGCGCTCCTCCACTAGCTCCTCTAGGTTGTTGGCATATTGTTCCATACGGGACAGCAGGTTGTCCAGGATGTTGCTACTATTCTCTCTGAGGGGCAGAGGGTGGGGTGCGTGTAAGAGAGGAGATGCACTCACCCGACCCAAGTCAGGTCAATCTACCCCAAATTCAGTGGTTTTAGAGTTGGGGGACACAGAAAGATAAGTGTGGCAGAGGAAACAATGAGAAGAAAATTGAGTGCCTCTCTGAGACCCCGGGTGAGGTATGAATTTCAGACACATTGAATACTTTTTTCATCTTTGTTGAGCACAAGTGAATTAAAAGGAAGCAGAAGAGATGTAAAGAGACTAGGCTCAGTTAAGAAGAGAGCTGTGAGGGAGCTCTGGTGGCCTAGCAAGAAGCTGCACTGCAATCTCAAAGGTACACAGTTCGAATCCACCAGATGCTCTGCTGGAGAGGAGGGGAAATCTCCTTCTGTACCAGTCAGATCTGATTTGACTGTACATACAAACAAAACAACAACAAAAAAAAAAGAAGAAGAAGAAGAAAGCTGGGAACACACAGGGAAGTGCTTGGAGGAACTGGGCCCCCCAGGGCCATTAAGGAGGAGAGAGATTAAAGAGTGATGTGGAGGCCTCTGTAGAGGGCAGAGGGACTGCAGGGGAGGAAGTGAGGGCAGAGGTGTGTGGCTTATTCACTCTGCACACCACTGAGACACCAGTGGAGAGGTAAGCCCGGAAGGATGTGGGGTGGTGAGGTTGGTGGATCAGAGGGGATGAAAGTTAGGGGACTGTGGGGATAGCTGAGTCATACAGTAGTCACACGGGGACTTTGAGGCTGAAGTAGGCTATGTATGGGGGGAGCCGAGGGGGTTCTTAGCCACTGCAGGGAAAAGGCCTAAGAGTGGAGTATGTTGTGGCAGTGGGACTGGAGCAGCGCGGCCGTGTCCACACTGAGAGCCACCTGTTGAACTTGCGCAGCATCAGGCGGATCTGCTGGAAGGGCGGCCGTTCCTGGGGGTCCTCGGCCCAGCACCGCTGCATCAGTTGCCCCAGCTCCTCCAAATGACTCTGTAGGTTCAGGGAGGGCCGGAAGGGGGGCAGCTCACCCCGAGTCACACGCTCGATGATTTCTGTATTTAGGGGGGAGGGGCTGAGAAGTAGAGTTGGCCAAGGGCCTATGGAAAAGCAGGGCAGCCAGCTGGGGGAGTCTAGGCCCTAGGCAATGAGCAGGGCTAAGTGAATTTGTCACTGTCACTGGCATAGAGAGTGGCAGCAATGGAACACAGGCTAATGAGTGCGCCCCATCCCAGAGGCAAGTCTGATGGGTGTTTTCAGGGGAAGGCCACGGATGGCACAGATAGTTCTGTGCTCATCCACAAGTTGAAAGGCTGGCAGTTGAAACCCACCTAGCACTGCGTCTGGAGACAGGCCTGGAAGTCTACTTCTAAAAGGTCGCAGTGCAGCCTTGAACTCTATTGAGCAGTTCTACTCTGTACCCTAGAGGTCACTATGAGTCAGAATCGACTCGACAGCAACTAACGACTCATAAGGTCTGGGTTGGTGCAGTTATGGTGGAGGCATGGAGACAGCATGGTCTTCTCACCTTTGGGGCTGAGATCCAAGCCTTCCACATAGAAGACCCCACTTCTCAGAGCAATCTCCTGAAGGATGATGCCAAAGCTGTACACATCGCCAGCCTGTGAGCCCCGGGCAGGGGGTGAAGCCATTCGAAGAAGTTCAGGAGCTGTCCACAACTTTTCTGCAGGTCAGAAGTGAGGAGGCATCTCTGGGTGAATGACCCCAGAGTTAGGGATGAGTAGAAAATGAGAATTCAACAATACGTTCAGGGCTCATCTGGAAATATCACATGTAATATTAGTGCTAGAAGAAAACTGAGAGCCCCCCTTGGTCTGACCTCCCTCTTTACAGATGGAAAATTGAGCCTGGAACCAGAGAATGAGTGTTCCCCCCCCCCCCCCCGCTCCCCCAGAGGCCAGACCTCTGCCTCTCTGTTAAACGTCATTGGCGGCTGACGTTAGGTGTCCAGAGTGGAACTTACTGGCATAGAGGGTGTGTCCTTGATCAGGATCCAGGTCCCTGAAGCTCTCCAGCCCATAGTCAGTGATCTTGAGCACAAAGCGCCCATCTACCACGCAGTTGGAGGACTTGAGGTTCCCATGGGAGCAAATGGCCCCATTGTGTAGGAACAGCATACCCTGGGGAGTTTGGAAAGGCAGGGGTCTTGGGCACAATCTTGGCCCAAGGAGAAGTGTGCGTGGCCGCTCCCACACATCTGACGGGCTCTCCTGGGCCTACCTTGACGATGTCACTGGTGAGGGAGTAGCGGAACATCCAGTCCAGGGTGATGCTGTCATTCTCCAGAATGTCCTACTGGGGCAGGGAAAGTCAGACCTGCACCCTATAGGCTCCCCAGGCATGGGAGGAGGGTGCAGGCATCTTACTGGCTTAAAGTGGCCAAATAGGACAAAACTTTGCACTTAACTTTAGGGCCACTGCCCTCCTCCCACTCCCATTTCACAGAGAAGTGAAAGCCAGAGGGAGGGACTTGGGGGGGGGGCATAGGACCAGAAAGGCACAGAGCCGGGGCTACAGCCCAGGCTTCCTAACAACACCTTGACCCCCTCACCTGCAGACTCCCCCGGGGACAGTACTCTGTGAGGATGCAGATGTTGGGGGGATCAGTGCAGGCACCCACAAACCTGGTCAAGTGTTCATTCTGAACATCTCGCATCTGCAAATGGGAGCCAGTATCAAGAACCTGACAGAGACGTCACGCCTCCATCTTCAGGGACTCCTCCTACTCTTTAAGTCCCTATTTGTTGCCTGCAGACATCTCCTGGACTCTCCTTGATGAAGGAGGGTCATGTTTATAGTCCACTCGAGTGTTTGCTCCTTTCTCTCTCCCTACTTCCTAAGTGATCCAACCCAAGGAGCTTCTTCCAGGGTCTTCCTCCAAGGTATCTGTTTTAACCCCTCACTCCCGCCAATATGCAAAGGTTCACATCAGAAGCATAGCCCTGCTCCTTCCCCCGGGTGTGTGTGTGTGTGTGTGTCCCTCTGCAACCAGTTCTGTGGTCAGCCTCCTTTGTTTGCCCAAGGATCCTCCCCAGATCGCTGCCTCACTCCCCCCACCCCTCTCCCTGCATTACATGCTTCAGTTCAAACAGGACGTTTCTTGTCAGCTCAATGCGTTTGCGATTCACGAGTTTCACAGCCACGAGGTTGCCCTGGGCAGAGAACAGTGATTGTTAGTGTGAGGAGTGTGTGTGGCCCTGGGAACTCCAGCTGCTTGGAACAGCTCGCCTCATCCCTGAGACCCTCAAGTGCTGCTAACAGCCCAACCCTGAGGCCCCGGACTGCTTTCTGACATCTCATCTCTGCTTCCGGCCCCCGCTCCCCCCCATTACGTGGCCAGCAAACCCTCAGAACTCTCAGCTGCTCCCTGATGGTGTGTTTCTGCCCCTGGTGAACCTCGCTCACCGTCCCTCAAAGCACACCCCTGCCCTAGCCCTAAGGGTCAGTGACCTTTCCCCAGGCCCACCTTGTAATATGCTGTCTTGGCAAAGACTTGAAACTGGCCCTCTGTGGTTAGCAGGGAACCATAATTGGAGCCTCTCTGAAGACAAGGAAACCAGGAGGGACAGTCAGCCAGGGCCCCTCCACAATGGTCCCACTTTGCACCCTGGCTGCCCAAGCTCCATCTTAACCACCAAGTCCTAGCTTTCTGCCTCCCTCCCCCACCTTGCCTTTCACATCATTAAATTATTTCTCCATTTATTTTTCAAAATGTGTTTTCACATTTATTATCTCCTTTGACCTTTGAGATCAAGGGCCCTGTGTGGAAAGTTCTCAGATATCATTATCCCTCTGAGACAGTCTTTGAGAGGAAACCTCAGCTGCCCAAGGTCATACAGCAAGTGAAGGCAGAGATGGGCCTAGAGCCCCACTCTCTACCCTTTGTAGCATGCACTGGCCCCTGTGCCCCGCTCCCTGCCATGTTCTTACCCCACTCAAGGTTAGCCGGCTACCAGCACTCCGCAGGTGCCGCTCAAGGCTGCTAGGCTGTAAGTCCTCCCAGTGCACCCTCCACAGCTCTGAGGCCAGCTCTTTCTCCAGCTGCAGCTTCCTGGGGAAGTGTAGTTGCAGCTTAGCCCATGCCTACATCCTTGACGCAGGGTAGGAGGGTCAGCAGTCTTGCCTCAGAGCCCTGGCTCCCCACTGCATGTATGAAGAGCAGACTCACTACTTATGCTAGGAGACTGACGTTATTAGTTGCCACTGAATTGGCTCCAACCCTCGTTGGATGAACCCGTGTACAACAGACCAAACATTGCCCTGTTCTGCATCACCATCTTCATGACCATGGTTCTGCCTGAGCCCATTGCGGAAGCCATTCTGTGCCTTCCTGAGCAGGGGGCTGGTTTCCTTGAATGATTTCAGGCAAGATTCTGTTGTTATTTGTAAGATTTTCATTGGATAATCTTCAGAAGTAGATTATGAAGCCTTTTGTAATCTGAAGTTCTGCTGAAACCTGTGTGTGATGGGTGACTATGCCAATACACGGAATTCCACAGAATCCAGCATAGACTCAACACACAAAACACTACAGTACAACAAACGGACAGATGAGTGGTAGAAGGAATGAGTTTTGTGAGTTTGTGTTCACTTTGTGTTCAATTCCAACTCATAGCATCCTTCTGTTGGGTTTTGAGACCATAAATCTTTATGAGAGGATACCACAGCATCGTGATAGATGGAGAAGAGATTGAGGTTGTTAACAATTACAGCTGCTTGGTTCCACAATCAGCACTCTTGGCACCAGAAGTCAGGAAATCAAAAGATGAATTGCATTAGGAAAGTCTGCTGTGAGGGACTTCTCCAGAGTGCTGAAGAGCAAAGATGTCAATGTAGAGACTAAGGTGTGCCTGATCCAGACCATGCAAATACTTGCTATGCATCAGAGAGACAGACAATGACCAAAGATAAGAGAAGAATGGATGCCTTCTAAGTTCTGGTGCTGGAGAAGAATATTGTACATACCATGGGCTGCCAAGAGACCTAACTGGTCTGTCCTAGAAAGGTTGAAACCAGGGCAAGGATTCTTTTTAAAATTTATTCATTTCAATGAAAATTTATAGAGACTTAGGATTTCCATTCATTCATTGTTGCACTGGAGGCAAGGATTTTGAGACTCCATCTCACATATGTTGGGCATGTTACCAGGAGGGACAAGTCCTTAGAGAAGGATACCATGCTGGAAAGGTCGAGGGACAGCACAGGAGAGGAAGACCCTGGGTGAGATGGATTGACCTGTAACTGGGGTAATGAGGGTAGGTGTGTCAGAGACAGTGAGACTGGCTCAGAATACAGCAGGGTTCAGAGCTATTGTGCACAGGATCGCTATATGTCGTAACTTGTATATGTAACTTGACGGCACATAACAGCAATTAACAACCCATCTGACTGGTGGATCTGAGTGAAGGATCTAACCTTTCAGTTAGCAGCCCACTAATGTTACACACTATGCCTCTATATTACCCATGGGAGAAAGATAGGCAATTTCCCTGCAATTAAGTGCCTCTGAAAACCTGCTGGAGGGTGAGCTGTGAGTCGGTTCCGACTCAATGGTACACAACAACAACAACATATCTCCAGGGCTCACTAGAAAAGCCAGCATGACAATTATATCCTCTGAGCTGAGATTCAGGAGGTTTGGGAGAAATTCGACTTGACTGTGGCCTAGAAGTAGAAACTCTGGTAGCATGTATTGTGCTGCTAACCAAAAGACCATGTGCCACGGCTGGTTTGAACCACCAGCTGCTCTGAGGATGAAAGATGGGCTATTTCCTCCAATTAAGATTTATAGCAAATATAAGGCCTGTAGGTTGGAATTGCCTCGACGGCAGCAATTTTGAGAGGTGAGTGGCCTTGAAATATCTAATTGTTGTGAGTTTCAATGCCCTCATTTGAGAATTGTTGTTAGGTGCCATCTAACCAACTATGACTAACTGACCCATAAACACCAGAGCAGAACCTTACCTTCTCCTGCACTATCCTCACAATCTCACCACGATCAAGTCCATTGTCACTGTCACTATGGGAATCCATCCCCCCGCCCCGTTAGGGTCTTCCTCTCTTTTTCAGACCCTCTACTTTTCCAAGCATAATGTCTTTTTTTTAAGACATCCTGACAATATGCCCAAAGTATGTGAGACAAAGTCTCACCACCCTTGTTTCTACGGAGACCCTGGTTGTACTTCATGACAGATTTGTTCTGTTGGGAGCCCATGAATATATATGCAATACTCTTGCCAACATCACAATTCAAAGGCACCATTCGGTTTTCCTTCTGCATTGTCCGACTTTCATATGAAACAAATGAAATGAAAGCAATTGAAATTTTAATTCAATTGAAACCAATTTTGGAAATTGGAGATCTCAATATATATCTCAAAGCATGGTTATAAGAATAAAAGAAATACTGTTGATGGCAGTGCCTGGCACATTGATATGCTCAACTAGCACTGATTTTTTTTCTCCTTCTTCCTATATTGTTAACTTCTCCTTTGTTATGTGCTATCGAGTCATCTTCAACTCATAGCGACCCTGTGCACAATAGCGCTGAACCCTGTCCTATCCTGAGCAAATTTCACTATCTCTGACACATCCATCTGTCCTTATTATCCCAGTCACTGTGTCAATCCATTTCATCTCGGTTCTTCCTCTCCTGCGTTGTTCCTTCACTCTTCCAAGCATGATGTCCTTCTCCAAGGACTGAACCCCCCTGGCAATGTGTCCAAAGCATGTGAGACAGAGCTTCAAAATCCTTGCCTCCAGAGAACAACTTGGTTTCACCTATACTTTCTGTTTCATTCGTCTCATTGGAAGGTAGGACTGAATTCATTCATCTTTCCTCTGCTCTGAGTCAGCATCTAGTATAGTCAACATCCCTTCTCAAATAATAGGGTTCCAATCCCAAAGACTGTGGACCACTCTTTCCCCTCTGACCAGCAGAAGAAGTAAGAAGAGAAGATTAAACAGCTCACAGGCCAGAACCCCCCACCCCTGAAATGCTTCTGCTCCCCTGTGGATTGCCCTCAGCCTCCCCTGTTCCCCTCTCTCCTCCCATCTTGAACTACTTTCTTCCCTGTCCTAAAGCTTTTCAATCTTTCACCTCCTCCTTTCCCTCCACCTTCCTCAGCTGTTCCTCCCTTACCCCTCCTCATCCCCAGCCTTGCTCACCACTCTCCCACAGCTTACCTGTATATGAAGAAAGAGACAATCAGAATGCTGAGCAGGGAGAGGCCGCCCACCAAAGCCAGTACCTCCAGGGTGGAGAAATCATCTGCAGGCAAGAATTCAAGTTGTGGCAAAAGAGATTTTGGCTAGACAGCAGGAGGAGGAACCCGCAGCTTAGTTAATCAATGAACACAAATGATGGCTAAAAGAGCAGGAAGAAGGTGGGAGGGGCCGGCCTTTCTCCATAGAATCCTTAGGGAGGGAGAAGAACATCTGTTTGCCTCCCCTGGGGATGGGAGTGGGGAGCCTGAAAGGTGGGGGGTGGGTGCAATCACCTTGGTTGCAGGCAGGGTCCTCATTGTCAAAGCCGCATCTGGGGATATCAGGAGGAGGGTATCCCAGGGGCCAGTTCAGTCTGCGCCCTGGCATGGTCACTAGCTCTTGGGAAGTCCCATTGTAGTTGAGTACAACCTACAGAGGAGGAAGAGGAGTGGTGGGCAGGCAAGACCCGGGCTGAGGCCTTCTTCGCCCATGTCTCCTAATTTGCCTCATCTTTATTTATCAATGACCTGTATCCGGGTTGCCAAGCCCTTGCTGGGACTAGACACAGAGGAACTCCATGCTCAGACTTCATATTGTTAAAGTACCAAGGTTTAAAAACCTCCATCCTTATACTCAAGGAGTTTATAATCTTGCGTTGGAGTACTTAGGCAACACGAAAGGCAGTATTTTCCTCAATCCATATTCCCAGGCCTCGTTCCTCTCGTCCTCAGTGCCTCCCTGTTCCTAACTGTACTTAGAGAGTCCATCTCTGCTGTGAGGAAATCCCATCTACTTTATTGGACAGGGAGCTTTCAAGGGGAAGACTGTATCTCCTCCTCAGACATGAGGTCCCCAAGGGTACGACTTGTATCTATCATTCTGATTCATCCTCTAGCTTGGAGCTGCATCTCTTTTTATCCAAAGTTCTCTCTAAGTGACTTCAGAATTAACAGATACCCCAGCAGGGCTGTGGGAGGAGGAAGCAAGGCAAGATGTCATTCTGAGTTGGTACTATCTGAAAGGTTTCGGATTGAAGCCAAGAACCACGCTGAGGTAGAGGTGGAATTCTTCTCAAAGTTTATTGAGTGCCGGGCTACTCAGCAAGGGGAGTAGCACTGGGGGTTGGGCTTAGGGGGGTTTATATGGGGTTTCAGCAAGGATATTTTAGGGGGTTGTGAGATGAGTTGACGTTGCAGTAGCTCACTGGTACATAAAGTTTTTGGTTTTGGAAAAGGTCCTAATATGGGAATTTCTGAGTTCTGGTTCTGGGGAATGTCCAGACATAGGATTTTCTGAGTTCTGGTTTTGGAAAATGTCCTGACATAGGATTTTCTGAGTTTTGGTTTCAGTAGGGATTTCTGAGTTGAGCTTCAACCTCCATTCTGACTTTTAGCCTAACACTATCTGCTGAGGGCACAAACTTACCCAGAAAAGACCAGTCTGAGGATCCATATCCCAGAGGGAGAAGTCAGTCTCCCGATCTCCATTGCTGTCAATTTTCAGGTATCCTGTCACACCTAGAGAGAGTGGGAGAGACGTCTGTGATCTGGCACTGAGAAGGAGGAAGATGGTGAGAAGTGGATAACATCCCTATCCACCCCATCCCTATGATGGAGAGATTTTACTACTTATAAAACCCACCTCCGCGTTTCTCCATCCCTGACCCTCTCTGGCTTATCCTCCTAACATATATATATATATGTATACACACACACACACATATATATATATACATATATATGTGTGTATATATATATTTGCTGAGTAATGATAAAAGGACAGACACTTCAGCAGCAGGAATGGTTGAGGCTGGGTTCTTGGGAGGGTTTCTTGATGGGCCTGGTGCAGACAGGGAGGAGGGCCTGAAGTAAGCTTATTGTTAGCAGAAGGGAGGAGACCAGCATGACTCCAGAGTGACTGTGTACTGCACTCCCTGAGGCGCCCATTTCCAGCCTCCTGGTGGCACAGTCCAGGGAGTTATGCGCATAACTCAAAGGCTGCACTTTGAATCCACTAGCAGCTCAGCAGGAGAAGGATGGGGCTCCCCAGGAGAAGGATGGGCAGTTTCCTCCCGTTTGATTAACTGCCTCTGAAAACCTGCTGGAAGGTCAGCTATGGGTCGATTCAGACTCAATGTTGTATTACAACAACAATAATTCCATCAGGAAAAGATGGGCCATCTCCTTTCATGCATAAGTTTATAACCTCAGAACCACAGTCGTCATAAAGGGTTGGCTATGAGTTGGTTCCAATTCAACAGCAACGAGTAATAGGCTCTGACCCTGGAAGCTGCGATTCCACATCTGCTGAGTGATGTTCTCTCCATCAGTTACAGTACCCCCTTGTGCCAGAGTCTCTGTCACTGCCTGGATGTAGAGCAGGAGCCCATCGTGAAAGGATGCTGGGATGATGTTCACCTGTAGGAGCAAACTGAACTTGGTTGGGGTTGGAGTGTGCAGCAGGCACTGTGCAGAGGTAACAGGAGACACCGGGGATTTGTAAGAGAATGCAGTAAGAAGATTCTCAAGTGAAGGAGATTTTACTACTTATAAGATGCCTTAATTTCTAAGGAGGCCCTCATTTTACTCATGAAACCCAGTTTCATAGGTTAAACAGTATATCAGTATCCTCCTACGTCATCAAGAGAGACATGGGAACATGGGAAAGGAGAGAGAAGAGTAAACTTGGGAATAGCAAGATGGCAGAGAAGACAGGGTGCAGCCTGGCAAGGGTCATGGGGTCAGGGCAGGAGTCCATCCCAGGAGGATCCCAGAGCAGGGGCTTCTCTTACCAGGCCATCTTCCACGGTGAAGTTGAACTGCTCATGGGCCAAGTGCTTTAGCTGTTTCAGGAATTCTAAGTACTCAGTATTATCTGGCTCTTTGTAGGTAATGATCTTGGCAGCCTGAGGAAGGGGTCAGTGGAAAAAGGACAGTTGAGAGCAGACTCCAATCCTTCTAGGACCCTGACACCCCAGCTGCTTGGGAATCCACCTCTCAGATTTGTACTTGGCTTGGCTCACCTGAAAGGCCTTATAGGCACTGGCATCCTGACCATCCCCTCTCTCCCAGGGCTTCCGGGGTGCAGGGCTGTGTGCACCTTGTAGACTTTGCCCAAAGAGGTCCAAGTGGAAGAAAACATAGTCCTCTCCACTCAGGCCAGCTTCCAGGGCCAGAAGCATCAGAGTTCTGAAGGTATCTGGGGAGCTGCAGATGTAGATAACTGGAGGAGAAAAAGGAGTCAGCAAGACAGAAGCTAGGTCCTGGGGAAGAAAGGATGGGGGAACACTAGATAGGAAGACTGGGACACTCAGAGGAAGCTCAGAGAGGGGACATGAATGATCCTGAGGACTGACTCCTGGTAGTCAGGAAGTGATAACACTGGGCTCCATTCAAGTTGAGGTAGGAGAGAAATGAAGGGTGGGAAGAAGAGATGGAGAGAGTGGAAAAGTGGAAAGATCAGAGTGGGAGAGAGAGGGGAGAGTAGAGGAGCTGAAGATGTGGAAGACAGGGCCAGAAGAGGTGGGAAAGGAGAGGAGGAGTCAGCTGGAGAGGAGACTAAGAGAGGACAGTGTGGAGGAGCAATGGGAGGGGAGATGGAGGGAGAAGTCTCTGAAGAGACAGACAATGAAGGAGGGAAAAGGGATGAAAACTACTCCAGGGGCCTACTAAATGCCAGATTGATGTACAGCAATTTCTCCCTCTCTTAACCCAGCTACCAACATAAAGATGGGCAGCTTGTCCCCTCCCAGCCATGCTCCTCGAGGAAGGCTTGGTGACCAGCTTCTGTAAAAGATTACCACTCACTCCTCATTTACCCACATAGTTAGGTTCCAAAGATCCAGTCACTGTGCAAAAATCATCAAAATTGTTCGAAAATAAATGGGAGACCATATCAGATTACAAAATGGAGGATGACTACATCATTATGTAACCCCCAAATCACTAGGAACCGTGAGCTGGTCACGTTGACACACCGTCCTAACCATCTCAGTCAAATCTCATAAACTATAATCATTCCTCTGTCCTCAGCATGTGTTACACCAGATGCATTCTGTCAATGTGCAAAGGAAATCAGACAGGAGGGAATTTTTTTTGGTCTTTGCTTTTGTTTTGTTTTTACTGTGCTAGTTAAATGTGAAATGTCGGTTAATGAGACAGTCCATAAGGGAGAGTTACAGTCAGGGAAGCCCAAAGGAGCTCAGTTCTACTCTGTAACACGTGGGCTCTCTTCTCTGTCGCTGTTGTGCTAGAACTGATTTGACTGCAATGGGTTAATTCCAGAGGGATTGGGTGGGAGAGAAGACAGGGAGGTAAATTTAAGGGTGGGGTGGGTGATGGGAGAGTAGAGTCGGATGGAGCCTGAGACAAGAATGAAGAGCCTTTAGGAGGGGAAAGAAGTCTGATCCAGAGGAGAGAAAATGAAGATCTTCACCTGTTTCACCATCACACGGAAAAGAAGGCCCTGGGCGCAAAGCAGCGGGGCTGGGCGTGCCGGCCACTCACCTCGGCCCTTGCGCCGCACGGTCCGCAGCAGCGCGGCGTAGTGGTCGCGGTCGCCCTCGGCGAACTCCAGATGGTCTACTGTGATGTTGAGGAGGTCGCGGAGCCGCATATATAGTCCCTCCACGACGAAGAAGCAGGGCTGGTCCTCTCCCGGCCGATAGTCGTACAGCACAAGCGCCTGGCGTTCCCAGCCCAGCCGTCGGTGCACCGCCGCCACAAAGTCGCCCAGTTTGGTGTGGCTGGGCCCCGAGCGGGTGGTCAGTGCGTACTCGTCCTTGTCCCCGAAGCCCTGCGCCGCGGCGCCCGCCGTCAGCAATGGCACCCGCCAGTGCGCCGTGAAGCGCCCCACCGGGGCGGCCGCGTACACGCAGCCCGGACCCAGGAACACCGCGGGGTTGTGTTCCCATTTGAGGTCCACCGCGGTCAGGGGGGCGGCGGTGTCCGAGCAGGCGCCCAGCGCATTCTCGCTGCTGCCCAGCACCGTGTGGACTGTCCAGCCAGGCAGCAAGTCGGGCCGCGCCTTGACCTGAGTTAGAGCCAGCTCCACCGCCGGCCCCACGCGCGCCCACGACCACGGGTACGAGGTATTGACCAGCGGCAGCAGCACGGCCACAGTCAGGTTGCCTGCGTGGGCGCCGCGGAGCAGCAGCAGTAGAGGCGCGAGGAGCAGAAGCAGACGCGCGCCCGCCGAGGGGCGCCGGGGGCCGGCCATGGTCTCAGCGTGCACCGCCGCGGGGGAGCGCTCCCGCCATGGCTTCCTCGGCTCCCTTCGCCTCAGGGGACGATCCGGGCACCCTGCGCGACCCTGCGCGAGGGAGGAGAGTGGCAGGGACGCTCACCCCGGGGCACCTCCTTTGGCTGCGACGGGCAGGGTCGGGGCGCGCGGCAGACGGTCGTGTCCTGGGCAGGGCGCGCTGAGGGTGCCGCAGAAGAGCAGGTGGGCGCGGAAACCAGCGTGCCCGAGTTCGGAGGATCTGAAAGTGAGTGTGTGTGTGTGTTAGTGTGTGTGTGAGAGAGCGAGAGACAGAGAAAGAGGGTGGAGAGAGAGGCAGACAGAGATGGGGGGAAGGGAGGAAGATTGAAACAGAAGCGAGCGTGCCGCGGAGGCTAGGAAAGGGCGCGAGGGAGGGAAGCCGCCAGAGTGTGAGTGTTTGTATGCGTGCGTGATGCCTGCCCCAGGGAGTGTGCCAGAAGGGGCGTCCGGCAGGCCCGAGTCTCGGGCTCTGGGGGCGGAGGGGTGGGGGCCTCGAGGAGCACCCGGGTCAAGCTCTAAACCCTCCCTCCCTGCCGCTTCCCTTCCCAGACTTAGTGACCGAAAAGCCAATCTTTAACTCCTTCCTTCCCGCCTCGAAGTCTGCAGATCTTTCCCCTACCTCCACCCGAACCGACACCCGAGCTTGCGTGTTTCTCCCCTTAGACCCTCTTCCTGCTTCTTTGCTGTTCAACGTGTTCCTGCCTGTAGAAGGGGCTGCTTCGTGAGGGTGGGAAGTGGGAAGGAGAACGGAATTGAGGGGTGGGTGTGGGGGGGGGGTGAGTGACTCACCCTGAGGCCCCCCGCGTCCACCTTGCCTCTCCTCTCCCACCAGGTTCTATCTGGGTAAGAGATGTGCCAGTTTGGGATCCTGGCAGAAAAAGGTGTGAGTGTGTGGATGTGCGGGGGTCTGCGGGTGGGGTGAAAGGCTGTCGAGGGTTTCTAGAAAGGGCGTTAAAGGAGGTGAGCCCAGCGTCCTGGTTACCCAGTCCATCTATATACATCCCCTCTCGTTCTCTTTCCACTCCTCCATCAGGTAAATTAGAATTAACTGAGGAAAGAAGTACCTAGTGGGAGGACGCCGTTAACTCTTCAGTTCCCAAAAGCTCGCAGTAACTTTCTTTGGGAGAGTGGGAAGAAGATGCGATCTGAGGGCCACTTTTGGAACGCGGATGTGTATTTGCTTTGCGTGGAAAAGAATTGCTAAAATGGGATCTGTGGTAGCTGTGAGAGTAGGTGTTGGAAATGACCTGCTGTGAGAGTCGGTGTTGGAAACAACCTGCAGAAGTGCAGATGGGGGCACTGGACGGCTGCGCCTCTGGTCCAGACCTCTGTGGAATCAGTCTGCCCTCTAATGGTCATTGGAGGTCATTGGAGAGTTTTGTGCTGCTCTCCAAATCAGCCAAGGAAACGCCAGAGATGAGCAAATTTCTTCCATGCAATGAAAATGTACAGAAAACCTACTATGTATCAAGCATCTGGATAAGTGCTGATGGCATATATACGTGGATATATATGAATATGAATATTAATATATGTATATATACAAATATGTATATGTATATATATATATATATATATATATATATATATATATATATATATATATATATATATATATATATATATATATATATATATATATAGTTTGTGCCTTTGAGAGATCTGTGTGAGATAAAGAACATAATTCAATATGGTTAAGCACTATAACTTCTTGTGCACCTCGGAGTCAAAACCTATTCCTAGCTGACCCTCTCTATATAAGGCTTTTCAAAGGCAGTAAATCCCACGGGAGGAGATTGCCCATCTCCTTGTGGGTTGTGCGGCTTGTGGGTTTGAAACGCATGCCTTTGGGAAAGCAACATCTTACCACTAAGCCACCAGAGCTCCCTGCACTACAAATTTGCGAATAATTCAATAAAGATCTTAGAAGATTAAGAAAGATATTGTTCAAAACAACTATAAGATACCATCTCACCCCAGTCAGAATAACAAAATAGAACACCAAACAACAAATTCTGGAGAAGTTGTGGAGAAACTGGAACCCTTATTCACTGTTGGTGGGAGTGTAAAATGGTGCAACCACTATGGAAGGCAATATGGCACATTCTCAAAAAGTTGCAAATAGAAATATCATTTGACCCAGCAATTCCAATACTGGGAATATATTCTAAAGAAACCATAACTGCCACCCAAGCAGATATATGCACACCCATGTTTATTGCTGCTTAGTTCACAGTACCAAAGAGTTGGAAACAACTCAAGTGCTCATCAACAAATGAATGGATAGAGAAACTTTGGTATATTCACACAATGGAATACTATGCGGCATTGAAAAACAAGGAACTCGGGAAATAGTATACAAAATGGGTGACCCTGGAGGGCATTATGCTAAGTGAAGTATCTCAGTCACAAAAGGACAAATATTGCGTAGTGTCACTGTTGTAAAGTGGGACTGACATCGGGGTTTGGGGAAAACTAAGAGGAGATACATAAAGTATACTGCATTGAAACAGTTGAGGGAGAGAACAGTTTAGGAGGAATATATGATTAGATATTATTGTCATGACAAGAGTCCAGAATGAAAGCTGCATAGTGGAGTGGACTGAGGTGGGGGATGGTAGAACAATGAAAGTTTTGTTGTTGTTGTTGTTTTATTTTTACTTTTCAAAAAGAAAAGTGAACTGGAGGGGAAAGGGTGGGCTGGGAGGAAAGTGTGCAACTACGAATGAATGGAAATCCAAAGACTCTGTAAACTTTCATTTAAAAAAAAAAGAGATTCTGTGAGTAAGAAGCATAATATTGAAGAACCTTTCATACACACATACACACATACACACACACACACACACACACACACACACACACATTTTTAAACATTTTTATAGTCTAGAGCACAAGGAGGCAAGGATTCTGGGGCTTTGTCTGACATACTTTGGACATATTGTAAGGAGGGAGAGGTTCTTGGGGAGGGACATCATGCTTGGGAGGGTGGAGGGACAGTGCAGGAGGGGAAGGCCCTCTATGAGGTGGATTGATTCAGTGACTGGGGTAATTGGGACGGGTGTGTCAGAGGCAGTGAGATTAGCACAGGACAGAGCAGGGTTTAGGGCTGTTGTACATAGGGTCGCTATGAGCGACTCGACGGCACATAACAACAAGAGCACAAGTTGCATATCTGACCCGAGGGCAAGTATGCCTTGTTTGACCTTCATTTGATATATCTTTTTTAGTTAATATGCCAGATTGTAAAAATTACAGATGGTACATGACTACTTCGCTTTTGAGTTTTATTTGAAGCATTGTAAGAGCAGGCAATATGAGTCGATCATTTGGAACAGATTACCGCTTAGGAGCTCTAGTGGGTAAGCAGTTCTGCTAACTCAAAGGCAGGTGGTTCAAATCCACCAGCTATTCTCTGGGCGATCTCCATGTGATTCACAGCCTCTGAAAACTTGCTGGAGGATCAGCTATGGGGTTGGTTCCAACTCAATGGCCATGAGGCTTTTTGAGAGTTGGGAGTTGTGCCACTAAGAAGGTGGCTTCTCTTTGGCAGTTCAAACCCACCAGCAGCTCCATATAAGAGAAATGAGCAATCTCTGTTTAATCTATAGCCCCAAGAAGACCTCTTGGAGGGTCAGCTATGAATCTATTCTGACTCATAGTAATGAGTTTAAGTTCCCACTTGCTTCACTCATTGAATTTACCTGCTGGGTCACAGTACGAGCTGTTTTCAATCTGACCTAGGATTTAAGGACTGAAAAAGAGAAGTTGCTTCAGATAGCAAATCATAAATTTGTGTGTGTGTTTGTGTGGCAAATGTCTTTATTCTGTAAGAGGAGCTCCAGAGGAAGAGGAGGTAGTTGTGTGATGGGGATATTTCACAGGAATAATCAATTGGATTTTGTGAAGGGAACACAGTTTATAAATGACCAAGGTTAGGTGTGGTGGACTCAGTGACATTGCTAGAGGGGTATAGGGTTTGCAGACCTCACTGAGTGGCACTGTCTATAAAATTTTTGTGCAACATGTGTAACAAAATTAAAAATACTTTTTTAAAAAAGGACTAGACTTACAAGCCTGAAAGAGGCTGGTGGAACCCCTAAAACTATGGCCATTTTGTTACTGTTCAACTGAAATCAACCCCATGACTCAGACTCAACTTCCAGCTAAGCAATAAAGTGTCTGTAAAGTGAGATCTAAAGGGAAAGCATTTACCTGGGAATAAAGCTAAGAAGGCAGATAGTGATTGGGAAGAAGGACAGCGCAAAGTGAGGAACAAGGGAAGAAGTGCCAGGAGCCCTGTTATAATGTGACCATTGTAATCACTGTCAAGAAACATAAATATGTGTGAATTGCTGAATGGAAAATTAGTTTGCTCTGCAAACTTCCACTCAAATCACAACAAAAAGTTTTAAAACTTTTTTTGTACAGTGTTTTAGCAGAAGTTTGGTCTTTTCTTAAATATATTCCTGTAGCTGGCTACAAAACCAGACTCATCAACAATCTGTGTTATGCATATGACACAACCCTGCTTGCTGAAACTGAGGAGGACCTGAAGCGTTTGCTGTGGAAAGTCAGGGACTGCAGCCTTCAGTACAAATTGAGGCTCAATATCAGAAAACAAAGATTCTCACTACTGGGCCGACTGACAGCATCATGATGGATGGTGAAGAGATTGAGATTGTTCACAGTTTTAGTTTGCTTGGCTCCACAGTCAACACTCTTGGCACCAGCAGCCAGGAAATTAAAAGGCATATTGTGATGGGAAAGTCTGCTGTTAGAGACCTTTCTCTCTAAAGTACTGATGAACAATGATGTCAGTTTGGAGACTAAGGTGCACCTGATACAGGCCATGGCCTTTGCAATCACTTGCTATGCATCAGAGAGCTGAACCATGACTAGGGATGACAGAAGGAGAATTGATGCCTTTGAGCTGTGGTATTGGAGAAGGATATTGCATATACCACGGACTGCTAAGAGAATGAATAGGTTTATCCTAGAGATGGTGAAGCCAGGCTGCTCCTTGGAGGCAAGGATTCTGAAGCTTCGTCTGACATACTTTGAACATGTTGCAAGGAGGAACCAGTCCTTGGAGAGGGACATCACGCTTGAGAGGGTGGAGGACCGGCACAGGAGAGGAATATCCTCTATGAGATGGATTGATTCAGTGACTGGGGTAATGAGGGTAGGTGTGTCAGAGACAATGAGATTGGCACAGGATAGGGCAGGGTTTAGGGCTATTGTACATAGGGTTGCTATGAGTCACAGGCAACTCGACGGAACATAAGAAGCCCAATTTACATGTATCAACAACAAGCCCAATTTACATGCATCAGTATACTTCTAAGGCTAAAATTTTAGGCTAGTTTACTTTTTGAACCTTCTACTGAATGCAGGTCAGACTACCATTGTTATCCAATTGCTATGATGCTTTGAGTTGCATGGTTTAATCTGTACATGGTACAAGCATGCTTGTAGTTTTCATGTTGCTGGTGTTTTTGTTATCATTGATTTTATCAAATTAGCTGTGTTTCGGCTACAATATTGTAATAATATCTTTGAACCTCTATCAATAATTTTTTTTTAATTGTTTAAGTGTTCACAGCTTCAGTTTGCTCGGCTCCACGGTCAACACACTTGGCACCAGCAGTCAGGAAATCAAAAAGCGTGTCGCGATGGGAAAGTCTGCTGTTAGGGACCTCTCTAAGGTACTCAGGAGCAACAGTGTCTCTCTGGAGACTAAGGTGTGCCTGATACAGGCCATGGTATTTGCAATCGCTTGTTATGCATCAGAGAGTTGGACAATGACTAGGGAGGACAGAAGGAGAGTGGATGCTTTTGAGCTGTGGTGCTGGAGAAGGGTACTGAATGTACCATGGACTGCCAGGAAAACAAACAGATTTCTCTTGGAGAGGATTAAACCAAGCTACTCCTTGGAGGCAAGGATTCTGGGGCTTCGTCTGACATACTTTGGACATGTTGCCAGGAGGGACGGGTCCTTGGAGAGGGACATCATGCTTGGGAGGGTTGAGGGACAACACAGGAGGGGAAGACCCTCTATAAGATGGATTGATTCGGTGACTGGGGTAATCGGGATGGGTGTGTCAGAGGCAGTGCGGTTGGCGCAGGATAGAGCAGGGTTTAGGACTGTTGTGCATAGGGTCGCTATGAGTTGGAAACGACTCGACGGCACATAACAACAACAACAATTTATTTTATTTAAATAGCATTCAGTTTATTACAAATATTTAGTATTGGCTTCCCATAATTCCCCCCTTTTGTTTTTATCATAATTATGTTATCATCTAGATGAGTTCAAGAATATTTTCTATCATGAATTAGTAATTAAAAGAAAAGGCAATAAATGATAAAATATTTCCACTCTGTTACTAATTTTTGCAACTAATGTTGTTGTTGTGTATTACAGAGTCCTAACAGACCCATAGCTGATCTTCCAGCGGGTTGTCAGAGGCAGTTAATTCCATGGGAGGAGATGGCACCTCTTACTCCCATGGAGCAGCTGGTGGCCTCAAACCTCAAGCCTTTGGGATTGCAGCGCAGCTTCTTGCCAGTAGGCCACTAGAGAGCCTAACTTTATAATTACCATGGGCCCAATGTGTCAAAATGAAAGACTAGTACTGAGAGAAATAAAGAAAATGGCTAAGATTTCATTAAAATCTGAAAATGTAACCCAAAACACTAGCACTGTACACTTTTCTGGCTATCACAGCAACTGTCATAACAATACTTAAGTACATGCCCATCCAGAAACAGTTATGAATATTAAAGTTATTGAGCATTAAAATAAAACACCAATAAAAGAGACAAAACCAGAAAATTATGGAAAATGTGAAGACAGTGTTCAACTAATATATATTTATAAGGAGTGTACTCTTCCATATGGATTAAAGCTCAACATCAAGAAGACAAAGATTCTCACCACTGAGTCAACTGGCAACATAATAGATGGTAAAAAGATTGAGGCTGTTAACAGTTTCCGTTTACTTGCCTCCACAATTAACAGTCTTGACTCCATCAGTCTGGAAATAAAAAAAATGAGTTGTATTAGGGAAATCTGCTGTCAGGGACCTCTCCAAAGTGCTAAAGAGCAACGATGTCAGTCATTGCTAAGGTGCACTTGATCCAGGCCATGGGCTTTGCAATTACTTTCTATGCATCAGAAAGCTGGACAATGACTAAGGATGACAGAAGAAAAATCAATGACTTTGAGTTGTGGTGCTGGAGAAGAGTATTGAACATTCCATCAACCACCAAAAGAACAAACAGATCTATCTTAGAAATGATGAAACCAGTTTGCTTCTTGGAGGTAAGAATTTTGATGTTCCATCTCACATACTTTGGGCACGTTGTCAGGAAAGACCAGTCCTTGGAGAAGGTTTGAGGGACAGCCTTGGAGAATACTTGGAAGGGTGGAAGAAAAGCACAGGAGAAGAAGACCTGGATGAGATGAGTTGACACAGTGATTGGGGTAATGGGAGTAGGTGTGTTGGAGACAGTGAGACTGTTTCAGAATATAGGGCAGGGTTCAGAGCTGTTTTACATAGGATCTCTATGAGTCACAGGCTACTTGATGGCACATAACAACAACAATAATATTACATTTAAACAATTTATATCACTCTTGGTACCAGAAACCAAGAAATCAAAAGATGAGTTGCACTGGGAAAGTCTGCTGTCAGGGACCTCTCCAGCGTACTAAAGAGCAATGATGTCAGTCTGGAGACTAAGCTGCATCTGATCCAGGCTATGGACTTCGCAATTACTTGCTATGCATCAGAAAGCTGGACAATGACTGGGGATGACAGCAAGAGAATTGTTGCCTTTGAGCTGTGGTGCTGGAGAAGAGTATTGAATATACCATGGACTGCTAAGAGAACAAACAGGTTCATCTTAGAGAGAGTGAAACCAGGCTGCTCCTTGGAGGCAAGGATTCTGAAGCTTTGTCTGACACACTTTGGGCAAGTTGCAAGGAGGGACCAGTCCTTGGAGAGATACTTCATGCTTGGAAGGGTGGAGAGACAGTGCAAGAGAGGAAGACCCTCGATGAGATGGATTGATTCAGTGACTGGGGTAATGGGGGGTGGTGTGACAGAGAGGATAAAGTTGGCTCAGGACAGGGCAGGGTTCAGAGCTGTTGTACATAGGGTTGCTATGAGTCACAAAGCAATTTGACGGCACATAACAACAACACAACAATATAACTATATTATCACAGACTGCTCTATGATTAGGAAACGCTGGTGGTGTAGTTGATAAGGAGCTGAGCTGCTAACCCAGAGGTCTCATGTTTCTAGTGGTTTGAATCCAACTGCGCCTCCAAGGGAAAAAGATGAGCAGTTTCCTCTCGTGAGATTTACAGCCTCAGAAACACAAAGGAAGGTCCTTGAAGTTAGGGGTGACACCTTGAGTTACCAACATGGGTGACTACAGCTCTAATGATGCCACTTTTATCTATCAACTAGTTAAGAAGCTGAAGAAGTGGCTTTGAGGAAGTTAACTGAATTAAGCCTGTGGATGGATTCCCAAATGGAGATACCACATGAGCTACTGAATTAGTGAAACCAGAATCAGGAGCGATTGACTGGATTAGAGACATGGTTTAGTCATTAAGCTCCTTTTTAAAAAAATGCTGAACTAAATAATTAAATTGAAAACAGCTAAAAGGTGAAAGAAATGGGGGTTTGTTGTGGTTTGTTTCTTTTTCTTATCTTACTATTTTTTGTGTGTGTACCTTCAAATCAGATCTGACTGGTAAAGGAGGAGATTGTCCCTTCTTCTCCAGCAGAGAATCTGGTGGATGCAGCTTCTTGCCACAAGGCCACCAGAGGTCCCTTGAAGGAAATGTTTTTAAAAATCAAAGAACCAATAAGATAGTGGGGAACTATTGATGTTGTTGCTGTTGTTGTTGTTATGTGCCGTCGAGTCGCCTGCGACTCATAGCGACCCTATGTACAACAGCCCTAAACTCCGCTCTGTCCTGCGCCAATCGCACTGTCTCTGACACTCCCATCCCAATTATCCCAGTCACTGAATCAATCCACCTCATAGAGGGCCTTCCTCTCCTGCGCCATCCCTCTACCCTCCCAAGCATGATGTCCCTCTCCAAGGACCGGTCTCTCCTCACTACATGTCCGAAGTAAGTTAGACGGAGCCTCAGAATCCTTGCCTCCAAGGAGCCACCCGGTTTAACCCTCTCCAGGACAAATCTATTTGTTTTCCTAGCAGTCCATGGTATTCTCAGTACTCTTCTCCAGCACCACAGCTCAAAGGCATCAGTTCTCCTTCTATCCTCCTTGGTCATTGTCCAACTCTCTGATGCATAACAGGTGATTGCGAAGACTATGGCCTGTATCAGACCAGACGCACCTTAGTCTCCAGAGAGACACCACTGCTCTTCAGCACTTTGGAGAGGTCCCTAACAGCAGACTTTCCCATTATCCGGGAGGCTGGGCTCTATGAGGAGAAATGTGGGGTCAGGATTGGTGGACGATTTATCAACAATCTGCGTTATGCGGATGACACAACCCTGCTTGCTGAAACTGAGGAGGACCTGAAGCACCTGCTGCAGAGTGTCAAGGACTGCAGCCTGCAATATGGATTGAGGCTCAATGTCAAGAAGACAAAGATTCTCACCACTGGACCAATCGGCAGCATCAGGATGGATGGTGAAGAGATTGAGATTGTACACAGCTTTAGTCTGCTTGGCTCCATAGTCAACAGTCTTGGCACCAGCAGCCAGGAAATTAAAAGGCACATTGCCATGGGAACTATTGATATGTGAGGTAAAAAGGACAAGAAAACAAAAAGGTGAGAGAGTAGTTGTTGTTGTTAAGTGCCATCGAGTTGGGTATGACTCATAGCGACCCTATAAACAACAGATTTGAACCCTGTCATGACCTGTGCCATCCTCATCATCTCTGACATACTTGGGCCTATTTGGCACTGTATCAATCCATCTCACTGAGAGTCTTCCTCTCCTTTGCAGACCTTTCACCCTACCAAGCATGATTACCCTTTCCAAGGAATAGCCTTTCTAACATGTCCAAAATATGCGAGACGAAACTTACCCATCCTTGCCTCCAAGGAGCACTCTGATTGCACTTTCTTCAAGACTTACCTGTTTGTTCTTCTGGCAGCCCTTGGGATATTGAACACTCTTCTTCAACACCACCCTTCCAATGCTTCGATTCTTCTCCTGTCTTCCTCATTCATTGTCCAGCTCTCAGATGCACAGCAGGTGACTGGCAAGACTATAACTTGAACCAAGCACATCTTAAGTTTTCTTTTCTTCTTTTTTCAGTCATTGTTGCATATTTTCTTCCCTCCCTCTCCCAGCCCACCTGCAGTGCACCCCTTGCTCCAGATTGTGTGTGTGTGTGTGTGTGTGTGTGTGTGTGTGTATAATGCATAATCAATCATATATTCCTTTCTGACAGTTCTTTCCCTCATCTGTTCTAATACATTTCATTATTTATCCAGTTTCCCCCCATTCACTCTCCAACCTCCTCATGTCTGTCCTATTGTTTAACAGTGGTGTTATACAAAATTTGTCCTTTTGTGACTGAGATATTTCACTTAGCCTATGTCCCCAAGGATCCTCCATGTTGTGTAATGTTTTACTATTTCATTGCTTTTTAATGCCTGTAGTATTCCATTCCAAAGAAAGGTGACCCAAGAGAGTGCGGAAATTATCAGACAATATCATTAATATCACATGCAAGCAAGATTCTGCTGAAAATTATCCAAAAACGTTTGGAACAATATGTCAACAGAGAACTGCCAGATGTACAGGCTGGATTTAGAAGAGGTTGTGGTACTAGGGATATTATAGCTAATGTTAGATGGATCTTGGCAGAAAGCAGAGAATACCAGAAGAATGTCTATCTGTGCTTCATTGACTATGCAAAGGCTTTTGACTGTGTGGATCACAACAATCTGTGGCTGACTATGAGAAGAATGGGAATCTCAGAACATTTGATTGTGCTAATGCAAAACCTATACTTGGACCAAGAGGCAGTTGTCAGTACAGAGCAAGGAGACACTATATGGTTCAAAATCAAGAAGAGGGTCCATCAGGGATGTATTCTGTCTCCATACCTTTTCAATTTGTATGCAGAACAGATCATCTGAGATGCTGGGCTGTACGAAGAGAAACATGGCATCAGGATTGGTGGAAGAGTCATCAACAACCTGCTTTATACAGATGACACAACCCTGCTTCCTGAAACTGAGGAGGACCTGAAGTGCTTGCTGCAGAAGTTCAAGGACTGCAGCCTCCTATATGGATTGAAGCTCAACAACAAGAAAACAAAGATTCATGAGGGAACTCTGGTGGCCTAGTGGCAAGACACTGTGGTTCGAATCCACCAGATGCTCAGATGCTCTGCCGGAGAAGGAGGGGGTAATCTCCTCCTGCACCAGTCAGATCTGATTTGATGGTACATGTAAAAATAATACAATTAAAAAAGAATTAAAAAAAAAAGAAAACAAAGATTCTCACCACTGGGCCAATTGGCAGCATCAGTATGGATGGTGAGGAGATTGAGATAGTTAAGGGTTTTGGTTTGCTTGGCTCCACAATCAACACTCTTGGTAACAGCAGCCAGGAAATCAAGAGACTAATTGCATTGGGAAAGTTGGCTGTGAGGGACCTCTCAAGAGTACTGAAGAGCAACAACGTCAGACTGGAGACTAAGGTGCACCTGATCCGGGCTATAGTCTTTGCAATTATGTGCTGTGCATCAGAGAGTTGGACAGTGAATAGGGTTGATAGAAATAGAATTGATCCCTTTGAGCTGTGGTGCTGGAGAAGAGTGTTGAATATACCATGGACTGCTAGGAGAACAAACAGGTTTGTCTTAGAGAAGGTGAAGCTGGAATGCTCCTTGGAGTCAAGGATTCCAAAACTTCATCTAACATACTTTGGACATGTTGCAAGGAGTTCTTGTACATAGGGTCGTTATGGGTCGCAAACGACTCGATGGCACATAACAACAACAACAACAACAACAACAACAACAGTATTTCATTGTGTGGATGGAACCAGAGTTTTTCTATTCATTCATTTGTTGATGGGCCCTTGGGTTGCTTCCATCTCTTTGCTATTGTGAATATGTAGCAATAAATATGAATGTGCATACAACTTAGTCTTTAAAATTATATCAGTGCTCCTCAGGACTTTGGAAAGATCCCTGTAAGCAGACTTTCCCCAGTGCTGTATGTCTACTGATCTCCTGACTACTAGTACAAACTGTATTGATTGTAGATCCAAGCAAGATGAAATTGTTGAATCTTTTCTCTATCCATCATGATGTTGCCCATTGGCCTTGTGGTGAGAATTTTTGTTTTCTTGCTGTTGAGATATAATCTATATTAAGGCTGCAATTCCTGATCCTCTGCACCAAGCACCCCAGGTCCTCCTCACTTTCAGCAAGAAGGTTATATCATCTGCATAATGCAGACTGTTCATGAGTTTTTTCATAAAGTCCAGTTTCTGATGATTTGCTCGGTGTACAGATTGAATAGGTGTTAAGAAAGAATACAGACTTGATTCACACCTTTCCTGATTTTGAAACATGCAGTGTTACCTTGCTGAGCTCAGACAGCAGCTTCTTGGTCTAGGTAGATTTCATGTTGTTGTTGTTAAAATTATAATTAATGTTCTGGAATTCCTATTTTTCTCAATGTTAGCCATAGTTTGTTATTATCTACACTGTGAAATGTTTTTGCATAGTCAATAAAACACAACAAGCATCCTCCTCATATTCTGTTTTTAGCCAAGATTTATCTGAAATCAGCAATGATATCCCCAGTGCCATGGCTTCTTCTGAAGCCAGTCTGAACTTCTGGCTTTTCTCTGTCAATGTACTGTTCTAGCCATTTTTGGATAATCGTTAGCAAGATTTTTCTTGCATGTAAAATTAATGGTATTGTTCAGTAATTTCTACATTCTATTGGACCCCCCCTTTTTTTTGGAACGTGAACAAATATGGATTTCTTACAGTCATTTGGTCAGGTAGGTGTCCTCCAGATTTCCTGGCACATACCAATAAGCATGTTCAGGGCTGCATTTGTTAGTTGGAAATGTCAATTGGTATCTCATTAATTCCTGGAGCCTAATTTTTTACCAATGTCTTTAATGAAGCTTGAACTTGTTTCTTCATTATCATTAATTATTGATCATATGCTATTTTCTAAATTTTTTTGTCAACCAATTATTTTATGTACAATGATTGAATATTCCTTCAGTATTGTTTTCTTCCTTTTTATTTCTTGTACCTCCATCTTCTTCTGATGGTTCCTTAATCATTCAGGATTTTTCTCACGATGTCGCTCAGGATTGCAACTCAAGGCTTGAATTTCTTTCAGTTTGAGCAATACTGAGCAAGTTCTTTTTCATTCTCCAACTCCAGCTCTTTGAACACCCCATTGCAATACTTTTCTTTCTTGAGCTGCCCTTTGAAATCTGTTTATTTTTTTTATTCATTTCCCCCCCCCCTTTTTTTTGTTTCCCTCATGAAATTTTCAAGGTCTCTTCTGACATTCCTTTTGGTCTTATCTTTCTCTTCTGTGATTGTAATAGCCTTTCGCTCTCTTCATGAATACTATCTTTTTTTACATGAATAATATCTTTGATGCCATCCCATAAGTCTTCTGGACTTCAATTCTTAATGTTTGATGCCTCAAACCTGTTCTTGAGATGATTTTTAAACCCAGGAGCAGAAAGGCTGTTTGTTACCCTCGGGTTATTTGCTCATATAGAATTGGTGGCATAAAATATTCTATCTGAAGCTATCATTGGCTTCCAGTGGGCTCTGGTGTTATCTGTTGTTAGATGCTGTTGTAGACATCAACTTACACTTATAGTAACTAACTCTGCATTCGACAGAATGAAATACTGATCGTTCAATATCATATCACAATCACTGCTGTGTTTGACTCTATGGTTGTAGTCACTGTGCTACATACATTCATCTTCTATAAAAACCTCTCTACTGAGAAACAAAAATTAGGTAGGAGGCATAGCACTCCCTGACCTCAAAATCAACTATACATCAGTAGTAACCAAAACAGCAAGGTACTGGTACAATGACAGGCACATAGACCAATGGAACAGAATTGAGAACCCAGAAATATATTTGACAAGGAAATCAAACCTATCAAATGGGGAAATGAAATAACCTCTTCAACAAATGGTTCTGGCAAAACTGGACTTTCACCTGGAGAAAGCTGGAACAGGATCCACATTTCACACCATACACAAAAATCAACTCAAGGGGCATCAGAGACCCGGGAGTAAAGACAAAAACCATAAAGTTAATAGGAGATAAATTGGGATCAAGCTTAGAAGTGCTAGCCCAAAGTATAAAGAGATTGCCAAATATAGCCAGAAATACTCAATCTGAAGAGGAAAAATTGATGAATTAGACCTTCTAAGGCTTAAACCTATGTGTACTTCAAAAACATTTTCCCACAGGATGAAAAGAAAACCTATTGACTGGGAACAAATATTTGGTAATACCATCTCAGGCAAGAGTCTCATAATGAAAATTTACAGACTACTCCTGGGCCTCCACAGAAAAAGACTGATAATTACAAAATGGGCAAAGACATGGAAAGAATTTTCAGAGAGGAAGATATTCAAATGGTAAACAGACACATGAAGAAATGCTCCAACTCACTGGCAATAAGAGAGATGCAAATCAAAACCACAATGAGATACCATTTCACTCCAGTAATGGTGGCAAAGTTTAACAGGGCAGCAAGTAATAAATGTTGGAGAGGATGTGACAAGAAAGGAACTCTTAGACATTGTTGGTGGGGTTGTAAAATGGTACAACCATTCTGGAAGGCAGTTTGGTACTTTCTCAAAAAGCTGAATATAGAAATTCTATATGACCCAGCTATTCCACTACTTGGAGTATATCCTGAGAAAATGAGAACTAAGGCACAGAGACTTGTACACCAATGTTCACAGCAGCGTTATTCACTATCTCAAGAACATGGAAACAGCCCAGATGTCCATCCACAAGCGAATGGATTGAGAAATTATGGTACATTCACACAATGAAATACTATGCAGCATGCAGGAGCAATCACAGGGGCAATGATTTGTAAATTATTACTTGGGAGGGACTGGAGAGCATTATGCTGAGTGAATTAACTCAGTCTCGCAAGGACAAATATTATATAAAACCATTATTGCAGAATGAGTATAAGGATCCAAGGGGCTGGGTGGAAGCAGTGTGATGAGGATGTGCAGGCAGAGGGGAGATTGTGTGGAGAGGGTGAGGGAAATTGGAAGAATCTATTCTCGAAATCAGTGTATATTTGAATTTTGTAAATAAACTGTTGTTGTTGTTGTTGTTATGTGCCATCGAGTTGCTTGCGATTCATAGCAACCCTGTGTACAAGAGCTCTATATGCTCTTCTATCCTGTGCCAACCTAGCCATCTCAAACGCACTTATTCCCACCACTCCAGTCACAGAATCGATCCATCTCACCAAAGGTCTTCCTCTCCTTCGCCGCCCCTCCACTCTGCCAAACATGATGTCCCTTTCCAAGGACCAGTCCCTCTTTGCAACATGCCCAAAATATGTTAGACGAAGCTTCAGAATCCTTGACTCCAGGGAACATTCCGGCTTCACCCTCTCCAGGACAAACCTGTTTGTTCTCCTAGCAGTCCATGGTATATTCAACACTCTTCTCCAGCACCACAGCTCAAAGGCATCAATTCTCTTTCTATCTACCCTATTCACTGTCCAACTCTGATGCACAGTACCTAATTGCGAAGACTCTTCACCATCCATACTGATGCTGCCAATTGGCCCAGTGGTTAGAATCTTTGTTTTCTTGATGTTGAGCTTCAGTCCATATAGGAGGCTGTAGTCTTTGATCTTCTGCAAACAAACTAGTATAATAATTTTTCTTTTTCTTTTTTTTTAAAGAAATTTCTCTAAAGGGAGCTCTGGTAGCCTAGTGGCAAGAAGCTGTGCTGCAATCCTGAAGACAAATGGTTCGAATCCACCGGATGCTTCGCTGGAGAAGGAGGCACAATCTCCTCCTGGGCCAGTCAGATCTGACTCAACAGTACACAACAAAGAAGGGGGGGCGGGGGGAAAGGAAAGACAGAAACCTCTCTAATATGTTAAAGAACAAGCATATCACTTTGAGGACTCAGGTGCATTTGACATAAACTGTGATATTTTCAATTGATTTATATATATATATGTGAAAGTTGGACAATGACTAAGAAAGGCAGAAGAGTGGGCTCGCACTCAGTAAATCCATCTAAAGCAGAATAAAAGGTTTCACAATCCTGTACCATTTCTATAATCCTTGGCCTTCTGGAATTTATGGTTGTGGCTACTATTTATTTTGAGTGCCTTCCAGTACAAGGGTTAATCTTCTAGCATTATATTAGGTAAAGTTTTTTTCATAATCTATGACATTTATATTGGCTAATTTTCACAAGTGGATTGCGAGTTCATCTTAGCGTGGAAGCTCCATTGAAACTTGTCCACCATGAGTGGCCCTGCTGGTATTAAAATATTGGTGACATAGTTTGCAGTACCATTGTTATTCAGTATCATCAAGTTGACTCCAACTCATATCTACTCTCTCTGTGGAAAAATCTCATCAATCTTGGAGCTCTGGTGGCCTAGTGGCAAGAAGCTGTACTGCAATCCCAGAGGTATGCGGTTCAAATCCACCAGATGCTCTGCTGGAGAAGGAGCAATCTCCTCCTGTACTAGTCAGATCTAATTTGACAGTACACACACACAAAATAATAAAACAAAATTTAAAAAAAATGATATAAAAAAATCTCATCAATCCTGTGCCTTCTTTGCAATCTCTTTTGGGCTTTAATCCCAGTTTTGCAGTTACTGTGTCAATCCATCTTCTTGAGGGTCTTCCTTTTTTTCTTGCTGACCCCCTCAAAAGAGGTATTGCATTGAGAGTCTGCTGTCAGGGACCTCTCCAAAGTGCTGAAGAGCAATGATGTCTGTTTGAAGACTAACATGCACCTGACCATGAGCTTTTATATTACTTGATAGGCAGCTGAAAGTTGGACAGTGCATGATGACAGAATTGTTGCCTTTGAGTTGTGATGTTGACGAAGAATGCTGACTATCTCATAGGCTGCCAAAAAGAACAAACAAAGGAGTCTTGAGAAATGTGCAGCCAAGGTGCTCTTTGGAGGCAAGGAGAGTGAAACTCCATCTCACATACTCTGGGCATGTTGTTAGGAGGGATCAGTCCTTGGAAAAGGACATCATGCTCAGAAAGGTCAGTGAAGGAGTGCAAGACTCTCAATGAGATAAAGTGACACAGTAACTTTAACAGTGGCCTCAAGTGTGTCAGAGATGATCAGGATAACACAGGATAGGATAGGGTTCAGATCTGTTGTTCATGGGGTCCCTTTGAGTTGTACTGGACTCAACTACTCTACTGAGCATCATGTAATTTTTCAGGAACTGACCCCTCCTGATAACATACTCAAAGTGTGTGAGACAAAGTTTCACAGTTTTTGTTTGGAAGGATCATCTTGTACACTTCTTCCAAGACAGAGTGTTTTTTTTGACAGTTCATTATATATTCAATCTTTGTCAAGACCATAATTCAAAGACATCAGTTATTCTTCAGTCTTCTTTATTAATTGTCTAACATAGATGTGAAACAATTGACAATACCATGGCTTAGGTCAGGCACACCTTGGTCTTTAAATTGACATCCTTGCACTTTGGCACTTTAAAGAAGTTTTTGCAGAAGATTTGCTCAACTCAATTCATTTTTTGACTGCTGATACTGTAAGTGTTGATGTGGATCCAAGTAAAATGAAATCTTTGACCGGTTCAAAATTTTCTCCATTTACGCTGATGTTAATGGTCCAGTTGTGAGGATTTTTGTTTTCTTGATGTTGAGATGCAATTCTTACTGAAGGCTATAGTCTTTTATCCTCAGTAAATGATTCTTCTTCACTTTCAGAAAGCAAGATTGTGTCATCAACATATTGTAGCTTTTTGAGGAGCCTTCCTCCAATCTTGATGGTATATTCTTTTTCATGTAGCTCAACTTAGATTATTTGCTCACCATATATAGTGAACAAATTTGGTGAAAGGATACAACCTTGATGCACACATTTTCTGATTTTTAAATCATGCAATGATCCCTTGTTCAGTTTGAACAACTGCTTCTTGCTCTATTTACAGGTTTCACATCAGCGCAATTAAATGTCCTGAGATTCCCACTCTTTTCAATGCTCAGAATTTACTGTGATCTAAACAATTAAACACCGTTGTATAGTCAATAAAACACAAATGAACATCTTTCTGATATTGGCTACTTTCAGCCAAGATCCATTGGATCTTTGGATAATCTTCAGCAAGAGTTTGCCTGTATATTATATTAATATTGTTTGATAATTTCTATAGACTGTTGCATCACTTTTTTGGATGCATCCAAGAGCTGGACAATGAATAAGGAAGGCAGAAGAAAAATTGATGCCTTTGTGTTGCAGACTGAGGGTAAGGTAATTTTATAATTATTAATAATGAGACAGACTACCAAGGAATGAGATAGACTAGAGAGCATAAAAAATAGCAGTTCCATGTCTGAAGGCCTCAAGCCATGCCTCTCTGAGTATTTATTGAAAATCATCAGGGAGGTAAATGAAGTAAAATCATAAGGAAATACAAAACAAAAGCAAAGGATAATGGTGAAGTCTTGGCGAAAAGGCCAAGTTCCTCTTTATGATCATCTCAGGAGGGAGGGATTCAGTTAATACAAACTAAGAACAATGTTGAATCTTAGGGAACCCCTTGTGCCACAAGGTGACCTTCGGCTTGTATTAAGCCTCCCTCATATCCTGATACATCATTTGTTTTATTATTAATATTAAATTTGATATTAAGCTTCCCACACCTTTGATTTATGGTATTGGAGGAGAAAGCCCCATGGATTGCCAAAGGAAAAGCAGATATGTCTTGAAGAAGGTGCAACCAGATTGCTCCTTGGAAGCAAGGATGACAAAGTTTCATCTTGCATACTTTGAGTATGTTGCTAGAGAGGCTGTTCCTTCAAGAAAGACGGAGGGAAGGTGAAGGAGAGGAAGACCCTCTCCCAGGTGACACAGTGACTGCAGCAATGAGCTCAAGTGTGCCAGAGATGATGAGGATGGCACAGGATAGGGCAGGATTCAGATCTTCTGTTCATAGGGGCGCTATGAGTTGTACTCGACTGGACGGTTCCCAGTAATAAAAGCACCACAAAAGCCAGAACAGTACCGTAGTGTGGCAGGCAAGAAAAAATTGGAATGAACACCCTGAAAGACAACATGCCTGTGGGAAAGCTAGGAGTAGCAGTAACCGGAAGTAAATAGAAAATCCAGAATCAACATTTACAAGAGTCCATGGGAGCTCTGGTGGCCTAGCAGCAAGAAGCTGCACTGCAGTCTCGAAGACACACGGTTCAAATCCACCAGACGCATCAGGAGTGGGAGGGACAATCTCCTCCTGTGACAGTCGGGGATCTGATTTGATGAAACACCAAAACAAAACTTAAAAAGTCCAAATGAGAATGAGTTGGACAGCATATTAGATTTGTTTGAAGACCAATGAATTGGAAGAAAAAGGAAAAACCAAAGAGAGGGTAAGAGACAGAGTGGGTATCATGTGAAAAGCTGATAGACCTTGGAGTTTCAAGAATGAAAGAGTTAGTGGAGAAGCAATATGGAAAAGATTATGGCTGAAAAGTTTTTAAATGGATGAAAGACATCAAACCATAGATTCATGAAGCATCACAAACTTCAAGAAAGAAAGAAAGAAAAGAAAAAAAATCCATATCTGGACCTAGCAGAGTGAAACTATAGAAAACGAAACCAGAGGTAAAAATCTTTAAACTAGAGAGGGGGAAAAAAGAGATTCTTTTCAAGGAGTCACAATTAATGACAAGTATTTGTCTATATCAAAAATGGAGGCCATAGCACTGAAGAACAATATTGCAAATGTACTTAAAGAATAGTTCAACCTAAAATTTCATATGCAGAGAAATTAAAATTCAGTAACAAAGACAAAATAAAGATATACACTATTCAGATAAATTTTTTAAAAATCAACATAGTAGCCATCAGGAGAGATACTAAATTCTCAAGGGTGTTCTTCAATGTGAAGGAATACTATCCCGGAAGAAAGGCTGAGTAAGAAGGTTGCATAGTGGAGTGGACTTGGAGGGAGGGATTGTATATAACAAGGAAAGAATTTTACTTGTCAAAGAGAAGAGGGAATTGCGGGGGGCGGGGGGGGGAGGACAAGGGGAAAAGTACAACAATGAGTGAATGGAAATCCAAAGTCCCTGTAAACTTTCATTAAAATAATAAAGAAAAAGAAACGCTGAATATGCAGGAAGGAATAAAGATGATTAAAAATAGTAAATATGTGGGTTCACCCAATTGATCACCAACTTAATTAAAAAATATGTGCAACAATAAATGAATGGAAATCCAAGTTCTCTATAAACTTTCATTAAAATCTCAATAAAAAAAGAACTCAAATGACAAAAAAAGTGTACAGACCCTGTGAGACTTACAATAAATAATTTAAATTCTGTATGTAAACTAATTTATACCTACTCAAGATAAATTAATGTACATAACTACCAAAAAAAATCAATTTACAAAAATGTTCATAGACGCTTTATTCATATGGCCTTAAATGAAAATAATTTGGTGTTTGCATCTGTCTCAATGTGTTTGCTTTCTTGATTTCATCAACAGGAGAATGACTAAACAAATTGTGAAACTTATACAATGGGATGCTGCTGGTGGGGGGAGAACAAATTACTGATGAATACAAAACCAATGAAGACTCTCAAAATGTCTTGAGTGAAAGAAGCCCGGCATAACACTCTGAATTCACAGTACGAGGTCTTTTACATGAAGTTCAGACTGAGAAGACCTAGTTTGTATTGTCATGATGATGAAAATATAAGTTGATTTTCTTGTTGTTATGTGCCATCGAGTAGTTTGCGACTCATAGCGACCCTATGTACAAGAGCTCTAAACGCTGTTCTATCCTGTGCCAACCTCGTCATCTCAAACGCACTCATTCCCACCACTCCAGTCACAGAATCGATCCATCTCATCGAGGGTCTTCCTCTCCTTCGCCGCCCCCTACCCTGCCAAACATGAGGTCCCTCTCCAAGGACCAGTCCCTCCTTGCAACATGCCCAAAGTATGTCAGATTGATTTTCTTAGACGGTGAAAATATTCTTTCTCCTAACCTGAGTGGTGGTTACTCAAATTTAGTTGAGCTGCACACTTAAATTCTATGGACTTTCTCTTTCTTTATTCCATATTCAGTTATTATGTTGTTATATGTCATGGGGTCTATTACAACTCATAGTGACTATGTTAACAATGGCTCTGAACCTCGCCCTGTCCTGAGCCAACCTCACCATCTCTGACCCGCCTGAGCCCACTGCCACAGTCACTGTGTCAATCCATCTCATAAAAGATTTTCCTTTCAGCGAGCTCTGGTGGCCTAGTGGCAAGAAGCTGCAACTGCAAGTTCAGAGGTGCACAGTTCAAATCCACCAGATGGGCCATCTGTGCAATTTACAGCCTCAGAAACTCAGTAGAGGGCCAAGTATGAGTCAGTTCTAGCTTGACAGCCATGTCTTTATATATATTTATACACACACACACACACAGAGAGAGAAACTGCTGCAATTCCAAAGACACGAGATTTGAACCCACCAGCTGCACCACAGGAAAAGGACGGGCAGTCTTTTCCCAAGCGATTCACTGCCTCTTAGAACCCGATGGAGGATCAGTTATTCGTTGGTTTTGACTTGATGGCACAAAAAACCAACAACAAGCATGGGAGAGAGGGGTTGATTTCCAGGAAGTGGCTCGTGGGCTGCCAAGTCCCAGGCCTGTGTGTCAGACCTCATGAGAAAGGAATCCGGGGAGCTGCAGACTGCTGACTTTGGAGACTGACAGTCCAAGGTGAGCAAGTATGGCAGGCCACTGGTTCAAGTTCAGAGGTGACATGCAAGACGGAGGGGTAGGCAAAAATAGTTCTCTAGGTTTGCCGTGTTGCTGTTAAGTCTGGTCAAGTTGGAATTGACTCATAACTGACCTCCCAGCAGGTTTTCAGAGGCAATAAATTTCACAGGCGATTGCCCATCAAAAAAAAAAATCCACCAGATGCTCTGCTCGAGAAGGAGGAACAATGTCCTCCTGTACCAGTCAGATCTGATTTGACGGTACACACAAAAAATAATGAAATTTAAAAAAATATTTTCCTTTCCGGCACTGACCCTGCTACGTTTCCAAGCGTAATGTTCTTCTCCAAGGACTTGTCCCTTCTGAAAACATGCCCAGAGTTTGTGAGATAGAGTTTCACCACCCTTACCTCCAAAGAACACTTTGGTTTCACTTTTTCCAGGACAGAGCTGTTTGTTCTCTCAGCAAAGAGATATTTAATACTCTTCTCCAACACCACCACTCAAAGGCATTGATTCTTCTGTCATCTTGAGTCATTGTCCAGCTTTCACATGCATAATAAGCAATTGAGAACAGCATAGCTTGGATCAGGAACACCTTTGTCTTCAGGCTGGCTTTATTGCTCTTTATAACTCTAGAGAGATCCTTGACAAATTATTTGCCCAATACAACACATCTTTTGATTTTCTGACTGATGGTGTGAAGGATTTTGATTGTGCACCCAAGTAAGATGAAATCCTTAACAACTTTAATCCTTTCTCCATTTACCATGATGCTGCCTACTTGCCCAGTGGTGAGGATTGATTTTTTTTTTTACACTAACCTGCACCTGATATAGGCCATGGTTTTTGCACTTACTTCCTATGCATCAGAGAGTTGGACAGTGACTAGGGATGATAGAAGGAGAATCGATGCCTTTGAGCTGTGGTGCTGGAGAAGAGTATTGAATATACCATAGACTGCTAGGAGAACAAACAGGTTTGTCTTGGAGAGGGTGAAGCGAGGCTGCTCCTTGGAGGCAAGGATTCTGAAGCTTCGTCTGACATACTTTGGACATGTTGCAAGGAGGGACCAGTCCTTGGAGAAGGACGTCATGTTTGGGAGGGTGGAGGGACAGTGCAGGAGAGGAAGACCCTCTATAAGGTGGATTGATTCAGTGACTTGGGCAATCGGGGTGGGTGTGTTGGAGACAGTGCAATTGGCACAGGATAGAGCAGGGTTTAGGGTTGTACATAGGGTCGCTATGAGTTGCAGGCAACTCGATGGCACATAAAAACAACAACAACATGTAGTCCTTGTCAGTAGTCCTTGATCTTCTGCAGCAAGTGCTTAAAGTTCTCCTCACTTTCGAAGAGCAAGGTTGTGTCATGTGCATAATATAGGTTGTTGATAAGTCTTCTGATTCTGATGCCACATTCTTCTTTATAAAATCAAGCTTCTCAAATGATCTGTTCAGTACATAGATTGAAAAGACATGGTGAAAAGATACACTCATGACTTCTTTCTTGATTTTTAAATATGTAATGTTCTCTTCCTCAGTTTGGCACTTAACAACACCACGAAATAGAGAGAGCTCTGTGGGCCTCTTGGATAGACAGTTATGCTTACCAAGCCAAAGAAGGGTGATTGTAATCTGCAGCCCTCAGGCCAGGTTTTAATTGTTTTTGGTCAAACCTTCTTCTAAGTGGTATAGTACTAGTCTGCACATTGATGTACAGAGGTAACTCGTGGTTGCTGTGATGCTAAACACTGTAACACACTGATGTGTCAAATGCAATAATAGTTACCGATGGTGGTCAGTGTTTGGTGGAGCTCCCCATTAAAACAAGCTTGGTTCATTGAAATGAAAAAATAAACAACCTAAATTAAAAAAAAAAAACAAGCTTGGAAGCAGGAGTAGCATCCACTTCTGAAATAGCTTGCCTCCAGAAACTCTGTGAACTTGGAGAAACAATGAAAATTATACAAATGTTCAGGTCTTTCATTCATAGGGTCGCTATGAGTCGTCTACAACTCAGCGACACTTAACAACACAATAATGTTCTCTTGCTCATTTCAGACAACAGCTTGTTGGTCTAGGTATAGATTTCCCATGAGCATAATCGAGTGTTTAGGATTCCCATTCTTCTCAATGTTAGCCATTATTTGTTGTTGATCCACACAGTCACATGCCTTTACATAGTCAATAAAACACAAATAGACATCTTTTTTGTAATCTCTGCTTTCAGCCAAGATCCATCTGATTATCACCAATTATATGCCTAGTGCCATGCTGTAAAAAAGAGAAAGGGCCATGTGGGGACAACCATATCTGACCTTTACCAACTTCATGAAGGGAAACTGTCCCTATAAACAACATCAACAACATTGAACCAATTCCCATGAGGTCAGACATGTCCGCCCCGTCCCTACACCTCTTTCTACTCATCCCAGTACCAATCTTACTAGTAACCCACAGATCACACAGAATCTCATTAGGGAAGTCAAAGGTCTCTAAACAGATGCTGCCCAGGACACACTCACCAGGTTGTGCCAAGAGATCTGGAGGATAGCCACCTGGCCAACTGACTGGAAGAGATCTATGTTTATTCCCGTTCCAAAAAAAGGTGACCCGATAGAATGTGGAAATTATCGAACAATATCATTAATATCACATGCAAGCAAGATACTGCTGAAGATTATATACCAAAATGACTGAAACAGCACATCAACAGAGAACTGCCAGAAGTGCAAGCTGGGTTTAGAAGAGACCGTGACACTAGGGAAATCATAGCCTATATTATGTGGACTTGACTGAAAGCAGAGAGTACCAGAGGAATGTCTATCTGTATTTCATTGACTATGCAAAGGCGTTTGATCATGTGAAGCACAAGAAATTGTGTCTAACCTTGAGGAAAATGGGAATCCCAGAACACTTGATTGTGCTCATGTGGAATCTCTGTACTCAGACCAGGAAGCAATCCTCAGAACAGAGCAAGGAAATACTGCATCTTTCAAAATCAAGAAATGAGTGCATCAGGGATGTGTTTAGTCTCCCTATCTTTGTAGACTAGATCATTCGGGAGGCTGGAATTATGAAGAATGTGGCATCAGGATTGGAGGAAGACTAATCAACAACCTATGTTATACAGATGACACAACCCTGATTCTGTTTGCTACAGAAGATCAAGTACTGAAGCCTTAAATATGGATTGAAGCTCACAAGAGGACAAAGATTCTCATAACTGGGCCAATTGGCAGCATATGATAGAGGGAGACAATATTGAGGTTGTTAACAATAACAGTTTGCTCAGCTCCATAATCAATACTCTTGGCACCAGCAGTCACAAAATCAAAAGCACTGGGGAAAATGTGCTTTCAGGGACCTCTTCAAAGTACTGAAAAGCAACAATGTCCGTCTAGATACTTAGGTGTGCCTGATCCAGGCCATGATCTGTGCAATTACTTGTTATGCATCAAAAAGCTGCACGACATAAAAATTGATGCCTTTGAATTGTGGTGCTGGAAAAGAGTCTTGAACATACCATGGACATAAGATCAACAACATCTCATTAAAATTGGAGGAAAACTAATCAACAAATTGGGTTATGCAGATTGTTGTTATGTACTGTCAAGTCACCTGCGACTCATAGTGACCCTATGTACAACAGCTCTGAAGCCTACCCTGTCCTGAGCCAGTCTCACTGACTCCAACACACTTACCACCCCCCCCTTATGCTAGTTACTGTATCAATTCACCTCATCTGGGGTCTTCCTTTCCTGCCCTGTTGCTCCGCCCTTCTGGGCATGATGTCCCACATGGCCAAAGTATGTGAGATGGAGCTTCAAAATCCTAGCCTCCAAAGAGAAACTTGGTTTATCCCTCTGTAAGACAAACCTATTTGTTTTCTTGGTGATCCTTGGTATGTTCAAGACTCTTCTCCAGCACCACAACTCAAAAGCATTAGTTGACCATCTGGTTAAACACATGGGAAGAGAGATTGCCCATACTTCTGGGAAGAAGCATCTGGTAGCCTCCAACTGCCTTCGGGATTGAAGCACAGCTTCTTGCCACGAAACAAGGGCAAGAAAAGAATTGATGCCTTTGAGTTTTGGTGTTGGAAAATAGTACTGAATATCCCATGGCCTACCAAAGAATAAACAAGTCTGTCTTGGAAGAAGTGAGACTGAGGATGTTTCTTAGAAATTTGAGTGGTGAAACTTCTCACACACTTTGGGCATATTGTCAGCAGGAGCCAGTCCTTGGAAAATGCTGGGAAAGGTGGAGGATAAAAAGAAAGGAAGACCTCTAACAAGATAGATTGACATGGTACTCTAACAATAGACTCAAGCATACCAGAGATTGTGAGAATCCCGCAGGATGGGGCAAAGTTCAGATCTGTTTGTTCAAAAGGTCGCTATGAGGCACAGGTGACTTGATGTTGTTATGTGCCATCGAGTCTTTTGTGACTCATAGTGACCCTATGTACAACAGCCCTGAACCCTGCTCTATACTGAGCCAACTTTACTGTCTCTGACACACCTACTCCTATTATGCCAGTCACTGAGTCAATCCATCTCATCCAGGGTCTTCCTCTCCTGCGCTGTCTCACCACCTTCCCAAACATGACGTCCCTCTAAGGACTGGCTCCGCCTTGCAACATGTCCTAAGTATGTCAGACAAAGCTTCAGAATCCTTCCCTCCCTAGTTTCACGCTCTTTAGGGCGAACCTGTTTGTTCTCCAAGCGGTCCACGGTATACTCAACATTCTTCTCCAGCAGCACAGCTCAAAAGGCATCATCAATTCTCCTTCTGTCACCAGCTTTCTGACACATAGCAAGTTAATTGCGAAGACAGTGGCATGAATCAGGCGCCTAACAACTATCAATCAATGAAAAAGAAAGAAGAGGGAGTTCAGAAAAAGCACATAGTAATATGATGGAGTTAAAGAAAAATACGTTAAGTACCTCTATCAGAAGAAACTCTGAAGATTGCACTGGAACGTAGAGAAGCCAAAGCACAAGGAAGAATCCAAGACACTAAAGAGCTAAACAGAAGATTCCAAAAGGCAGCACGGAATGACAAAGCAAAATATTACAATAAAATGTGCGAGGAGCTAGAGTCGGAAAATCAAAAGGGCCGAACTCGTTCAGCATTTCTT
>NW_006399926.1:5072757-5089473 GCF_000299155.1 Elephantulus edwardii
GGGTCGCTATGAGTCGCAAACGACTCGACGGCACATAACAACAACAACAACCACCTATATGTTGCTAATGAAACTCGGTTTAAGTATTAAAACCTTCAGGGAATTTGTAAAGTGAGCGTAGGACTGGAGCGAAACTGAACAATAGAGATGGATCGGGGACTTTTCTTATCGTCGCTTACTTGCTTCTTCTTTCCAAAAGGTGCTGCTGTTTCCTTTGTTATTTCTCTTTATTTTTTTTTCAGAAACCAGCTTCGTCCCTCCTTAAACGTATAGGGTTCATTGCAACCTAAAACCAGTATTGAAATACCCTCTTTACTTGTCATTGAAAATAGCTCCAGAATGCTCTATTCTTTGGGTAAATAAAACCCGAAAGACGCTGTTTACAGTTTTACTGAAGAAACGAAAAAGACAGGTATTGTAAGAGGGGAGGGGAAAGAAAAAAAAAAAAAAAAAAGTTTCCTGTTAGCAGAGGATGGTTTCGATCCATCGACCTCTGGGTTATGGGCCCAGCACGCTTCCGCTGCGCCACTCTGCTACGTGGTAAACTTGATTTCTAAAACAAGTACTTGAATTGTGCTTATTAAACTGATTGGCTATAGTACTATCTAGTGACTAATCCCCAAATTGTCTTCCTTGTTGTCACGTCTGGTTTTATTGGCTGGTTCCTAATATAACCGGGACTTTTTGCCTTTAATTGGTTTGTAAACCGATTGGTTGGCCAGAACAAACCAATAGGTGTAAGCGATGGGGAAGGCGGGAGCCAATCGCGTGTGGTTTTGTTGGAACACGGCGGCAGGCGGCCTCTCCAGTTGTGGGCTCCTCAGAGGGAAGGGGCGGTTGGTGTGGTCTCCATTGTTCAGGATTTAAGGCGCCATGAGGTGAGGGGGCCAGGATTCTCTAGAAGCATTTTTAATGTTCCACCAGGATCTTCGGATGGTCGGCGAAATCGAGAAGTCCACGTTATCTGAGGGCTAGTGTAAAAGCCTAGAAGCCCTGTGGAGGAAGGCGGGGAGGAGTCCGGGCCAGGGGCCACGGGCTGGGGGAGGAGGTGGGTCCCGGGAGAGGCACGGAACGTTAGTCCTTTAGGTACGGAGAGTGCCCAGGCCCCAGGAGAAGTCCACCCCGCCGTAGAACTTAGGAAGCTCAACGTGTCGCATCCATCTTCAGTGCCAAGTGCTTGACATGGCATATGCTCAGCGTTCTAGCACGTGAATGAGTAACTGAGCACCCACTGTGGTCCCGGATGTAGAAGGATTGGTGTGTCCCGGGGTCTGGTTTTCCTCGGTGGAAATGTTGGGATGGCGTCGCTTGACTTTCCAAGGAGGCTCAGCGCCTTGGAGGGGGAGGTGCGCTAGCTGGAAAGGATGTGCCCGGTGGGATGGAGGTGCCCACGTTGAAGTCAAGAGAAAATAAAGTCCTTTTCTGCATTCCTAGGGGTGACAGAGGCCGTGGTCGGGGTGGGCGCTTTGGCTCCAGAGGCGGCCCAGGAGGAGGGTGAGTGCGGATTTTTGAGCATCTCTACCGTGGTTAATTTTGGTTTCAGTCTAAATAGGATGAATGGACTGGTGTTAACCTGGCGTTTGTGAGATCCAGCTGGAGTTTAGCAATATACTCTCCTGCTGAATGTGGTGTGTGACCCCCTCTTCCTAACCAGGACGCCCCATTACCCCCCAGGGGATGCCGAGAACAGTCATTTTCTAAATTGCTAGCACATGATTAAATTAACCTATCTTTTTTTTATTATTAAAGTTTAATATATTTAGGAGGCCTGATGTCTAAAAGGTGTGTGTAAGCCAACCACATCCGAAGCCTACTCAAGCTGTTTGCCTCAAGGCACCCTCCTTGGGAATTCCAAGGCTGTAAATATTTAGGGGAGGAGACAGCTCTCTTTTGCCAGGTGGATTTGGATTTGAAACCTTTACCTAATCCTTAAGGTGCTATACTAGCAGAATTTAAAAGATGTCTATCTTTGATTTTATGCTCCGGTAGGAGCTAGAAAAACCAACTTTAGGAAAAGATCTATATAGAACACACAAAATCACTATGTTGCTTTGTGCAAGAAATCATTTGATTTCTGTGTGGTGAAGAATAATATGGACTGTTTCTTGTTTTAGGTTTAGGCCCTTTGTGCCACATATCCCATTTGATTTCTATTTGGTGAGTACTTGGGGCTAATGCAAGTTTGTTTCCTACCGTTTACCTGTAGGTGTTAGAGTAGGACAAGGGATTTGTGAATGGAAATAGGGTTTTGTATGCTGCCTTACATACAAAAACAGCAGGATGAGGAGATAATTCCTTGGCTACTATTGATAGTAATATGATTGTAATTTATGTTTGCTTAAATCATGACCATGCTTCCTTTTTGTTTCCTTGTTTAAGCATCATCAGGAGTAAATAGAATTTTCAGTATTTTTTAGCAGCAAGGAAATAAGTTCTGTGTACCATTTTTGGTAAATAGTATATGTAGTCGTTGTTTCTTTCTGGATCAGTGTGAAATGGCCTTTCCCCGGGTCAAGCCAGCACCTGATGAAACATCCTTCAGTGAAGCTTTGCTGAAGAGGAATCAGGACCTTGCTCCCAATTCTGCTGAACAGGTATGCCCTTAGTTAAGTATATGTAAAGTTAAGAATAATGTTAGCAATGTCAAATCTCTGTACAGAGAGTTTAAATGTATTTATTAATCATGTGAGTAGAAATAGGCAGGTAAACATATAAATGGGGTAGGGATGCAATCAAATTTTTATGGGGTAGTCAATAGGATCAAAATGTCTTCTGACATATTCAAGGCCAGTAGGATCAAATTGTTCTTAAAAGCCCTTAGGATTTTAGTGGAACATTTTCCTCATTAGGGAAGGTGTGAATCAGGGTTGATCCTTTCTACATTCCTATTCAGTCTGTATGCTGAACAAATTTTTGAGAAGTTGTACTCTATGAATAAAAAAATAATGGCATCATGATTGGAAGAAGACTCATCACTAACCTCTGTTATGCAAGTGACACAATCTTGCTAAAAGTGAGGAGGACTTGAACCGTTTGCTATAGATCAAAGACTATATAGACTTCAATATGGATTGCATCTCATTGTCAGGAAAACAAAAATTCTCACCACTGGCCCTATAGGCAACATCGTGGTAGATGGAGAAGAGATTAAAACTGTCAATGACTTAATCTTTCTTGGATCCACAGTCAGTATATTTGATACCAGCAATCAGGAGACACATTGCACTGGGAAATTCTGTAGCCAAGAACCTCTCCAAATTAAGGAGCAAGGATGTTAGTTTGAGGACTAAGGTATATCTTGTTCAGGCCATAGTCTTTTTCAGTCACTTGTTATGGTGCTGAGAGCTGGACAGTGAATCAGGATGAGAGAAGAATTGATGCCTTTGAACTGTATGTTGGAGAACAGTACTGAATATCCCATTGACTACCAAAACAACAGATAGGTCTTGGAGAAGGTGAAGCCAGAGTGCTCCTTGTAGGCAAAAATGATAAAACTTCATCGTACATACTTTGGGTATGTTGCTTAGAGAAGCTATTCCTTGGAGAGGGACATCATGCTTGTAAAACATAGAGGATTGGCAAAGGACTGGAAGACCCTTGGCCAGGTGGATGAGCACAGTGGCCATGGCAGTGTGTCAAGAGATTGTGAGGATAGTACAGGTTTCAGATCTGTTCATAAATAAGGTCACTGTGAGGCATAGTCAACTTGATGTCACCCAACAACAGCCTGATTTTTAGTGAAAGATTACAGAGCAAAGTAGTTTTCCATTCAGCAGTTCATACATGACATTGTTTTAAAATCCCTTACACTGCTATTGATTCACCTTCTATAGATGGTGTTAGGGAGAAATACACAAAAGCTTAGAAAGTGTTCTTTCACCTTAGAATATTTTTGTTTCATGTTCTTTTACAGGCATCTATACTTTCTCTGGTGACCAAAATAAACAATGTGATTGACAATTTGATTGTGGCCCCAGGGACATTTGAAGTGGTGAGTTTTTTGTTTAGTTCAGGAAAGGGCAAGTTTGGTACCGTGGAAATTTCCTTGCTCCTGTCTGAATTCTTCCATTATCTTTTGTCCAAATCCAAGCTTAAAATGGCAAAGTACAGTGGGAGTCCTTTGTAGTACTGTTCTGGGGATGATACACATCATTGTTATCAGCTAGCTGTGATTTATCAGGTTTTCTTATGATTTGACCTCTGATACAGCAAAATATAGGTCTTAAACTGTTGTAATAGAGTTTAAAAAGAACCAGATACTTGTTTGTGTGTGTGTGTGTGTGTGTGTGTGTGTGTGTGTATTTTAACTTTTTGTTATGATTTGAGTGAAAGATAAACAGCAAATTAGTTTTTAGCAGTTCACACATAAAATTTTCTTTTGAAATCCCTTTCCAACAGCAAATTGAAGAAGTCCGACAAGTAGGATCATATAAAAAGGGAACAATGACTACAGGACACAATGTGGCTGACTTAGTAGTAATTCTAAAGATTCTGCCAACATGTGAGTTCACTTCATTCTGATTATGGGAGCAGAACACAGTATTGGGTTTAGGGCCTAGTAATCTTCAAAGTCCAAATTTTTAATGAAAGCATATTTGGATAACAAATGAGATACGTATTTTAATGTGTGTTGGAATGATAAAGAACAAACACTAGCGTTATAAGGACAAATTCTGACATATATTATGTAAAAAGCTGGAGATTGGAAAGATAAACATAATTCAGAACCTCCAGTGATAAATTTGGGCACCATGGCAAAGTGAGATTGCCATAAAAGTTTTGAAGTGCTTACCACAGTTCTGTATTTTACTCATTATGGTTTGTGGATTCATCACTATCTGGATTAAGTCCATGAGTAGTACTGATTTAGAACACTTTTTTTTTTTTAAATTTTTATCTTATTATTTGTGTGTGTGTGTACCGTCAAATCAGATCTGACTGGTAAAGGAGGAGATTGTCCCTCCTTCCCGGCAGAACATCTGGTGGATTCGAACTGTGCGCCTCTGGGTGATTTAGAACACTCTTAATAGAAAGTTACTATTAGGCATTGTTTCTTAACTGGGGAGTTTTGCCTTCCAGAGAGTATTTGGCCTGAAGACATTATGGTTGTCACAACTAGGGATAGTCGTTGCAACTAGCATAACTGCCAAGGGTGCCCCTAAACATCCTGTCATGCACAGGACAGACAGCACCAACTACAAAAAGGAATTATCCAACCCCAAATCTCATGAGTGCGGCTGATGGGAAATCCTGCTTTAGAAAAAGAGGCTGCCAAGTGTCTGTTCCCTGAGCCCTCCAAATTCTATGTCCAACATTAGTTTATCCTTCTAAAAGTGAACAACGTAGCTTAAAGATGTTTAGAAAGTCTTCATTTTTTTTAAAAAAAGTCAACTTTATTATGATAAAGTACACATAACAGCGCTACATAAGCGTAACAGTAACATACACCACCAGATTAATGTACATTCTCTGCTTTCCTCTCATCTAGTGGAAGCTGTTGCTGCTCTGGGGAACAAAGTTGTGGAAAGCCTGAGAGCACAGGATCCTTCTGAAGGTTTGAGCTTGTTACTGAAGCTATATTCTCGTGGCCACAGGAACCAATAAGTATAATTAAATGCCCTTCTAACAAAGTCAAGTCAGGCTACATATGTTGGGTAATGTCTTGGCAAGGACTTTGGTTAAATCTAGTTGATCTCCTAAGATGTTTTACAGATCCCATCCATTCTAGATTTTTGTTGCTGTTTTTAAAATCCCACTTCATTTCCCCACTGTCGCCTAATAGGAATGTGCAGTTACGATTATCTTTTCCAGTTTTGACCATGCTGACTAATGAAACTGGCTTTGAAATCAGTTCTTCTGATGCTACAGTGAAGATTCTCATTACAACAGTGCCACCCAATCTTCGAAAACTGGATCCAGAACTCCACTGTTAGTCCATTTTTCCATTGTTAGGGGGTATTAAAAGGATATATAACATTCCTGTTTAGGTTGCTTAGCTTTGTTGGTATTCCACACAAAACTTTCTGGGAATTAACCCTGAACTTAAAGTGATTTTTCCTCTTTGGAAAGTAATTTTCAAAGTCAGAATAGGTGTGATAGCAGTTTGAAAACAACCAGAATAGGAGCTAAGAATGTATATAATACAGGAGAGATAGGCTTTTGCAAAAAAATTGGGTTTATATGCTAGAATGTTTTTGGAAGAAATGGTGGGATTTAGACAGGTAATTGGTTAGGCTGTAGAACATGTAATCGCTTTAGGAGAAACCAAGTTACCAAGGCATCCTTTGGGATTCTTGGACTATGGTGGTGTAATTGGATTGCTTGCTCATGACGGGAATGTTTGTGTTCTAGTGGATATCAAAGTGTTGCAGAGTGCCTTAGCAGCTATCAGGCATGCCCGCTGGTTTGAGGAAAATGCTTCTCAGTCCACGTGAGTCCCTCTCCTGAACTACAGTAAAAAGCTACTCCTGGATTTCCTTTGACATAGCCACTTTGGCTGTGGTCTCGACTTTTTTTCTTAAGTAAACTTAGTCTGACATAATGGTCTACCAGTTTGTATGGAAGTATATGAGTCTTTTAATCTTTGGGTTTCTTTTACCTTCAGAGTCAAAGTTCTCATTCGACTGCTGAAAGACTTGAGAATTCGTTTTCCTGGTTTTGAACCCCTTACACCTTGGATTCTTGATCTGCTGGTAAGTCAAGGGAATTCTTGACAAACCCCTTTGTTAACAATTTTGAAACCTAGCAGAATCTGAAATGTGGTGAAGTCTAAAAGAAATCTCATTGGTGAAAAGTAATCCTGTAATGGTTGAAAGGTTGCTATTTAATCACATTCCTGGAATGTTGATTAAATGTGTATTTATTGAGTTAAACCTCTTGTTTGTGTCTTATTTTGTAGGGACACTATGCTGTCATGAACAATCCCACGAGACAGCCCCTGGCCCTCAATGTTGCCTACAGGTACAGCCTACTTCTTTGGGTTTGGGATGCTTGTGATTTGATTGGTACTTTCCTTTGGTAATACTTCTCATCACATTTTAGGCGTTGCTTACAGATTCTGGCCGCAGGACTGTTTCTGCCAGGCTCAGTAGGTATCACTGATCCATGTGAGAGTGGGAACTTCAGAGTACACACAGTCATGACCCTGGAACAGCAGGTATTGAACAGCCTTAAGTGAATACCTATTAAGCTATTCTGTATTTTAACATCTCTGGTCAGAAAATGGAGTGTGGTGTTTAGTGACTGAAGGGTTTGGGGCTCTCAAAGATTTTGATCACAAATTCACCCTCACTTTTTCTCTCCTTTAGGACATGGTCTGCTATACAGCACAGACTTTAGTCCGAATCCTCTCACACGGAGGCTTCAGGAAGATCCTGGGCCAGGAGGGTGATGCCAGCTGTGAGTAACCCATGGATCATGGGCTCTTTAGTCTGTTGTACAAAGAAACTGTATTAATTTACTAAAAGTCATGATTTACATAAGTAAAGGTTGAATTACTTAAAACTTTTTCTTTTTAAGATCTTGCTTCTGAAATATCAACCTGGGACGGAGTGATAGTGACACCATCAGAGAAAGCTTATGAGAAGCCACCAGAGAAAAAAGAAGGAGAAGAGGAGGAGGAGAATACAGAAGAACCGCCTCAAGGGGAGGAAGAGGAAAGTATGGAGACCCAGGAGTGAGCCTTCCTCTCTTCATCCCCTTTTACTCAAGGGGGGAGACTGGGAGCCTAAGCTGACCGCTACTGGGCATTTACTTGGTGGCATTTCTGTGGGATAGGGGAAGATGGCAGACAGGAAGTTAATCCTATGGAAGGAAGTGTCATTCTACTGGGTTCTGATAATGGCTAAGCTATTATCATTAAGACTTTGCCATCCATGCATATTGAAACAAGACAGACTTTTCCTATTAACTCTAGAATTCCTAACTCCTGAAAACGGCTTTTAACCAGTACTTTGTTTTTGAAATGTTGTGGGCTGTTAAATATGTGGACATTTTTTTTTCCTAAAGAAAATTATTAAAGTACTACCCAGTAGGGCCCTTGGTCTTGCTCTTCTTTGGCAACTGACAGCCTTTTTTTTGCTTTAACACACTGAAAATTGCTGGTTTTACAACTGTAAACATTAAAAATATTCCTCAGAAGCCTTTCCAGATACCAAAATAATCTAGACTGTTATTGAAGCATTTATTGAATTAAATGGTACTAGCAACATGGCTACTACATTCAAATCATTGCAATCACCAAAAGAGGTATAGACAGGCATTGTTCACCTTGACTTTGCCTGTTTTCTTCTCCAAGTCCTTGGTATAAACAAAGGAAAATAAGTCATAGGTAGAGGGCATACTACCCAGGTCCCTAAGCCAGGTACACAGCAGAGAAGCCTCACCCTTGTTAACCTGCTGAAAAAAGAGGAGGTGGGTCTTGAGAAGGTAGTTAGAAGCCTCAGTCCATTCCTGGGAGGGAGCAAAGCTGTAAGTCAAGTCCTTTGGTAGCTTGAGTCTTCTTCACCTGTTTCTTCAGCTTTCCACATAAATGAGTCAAGTGTCTGTTTTTTTAACATGTTTTAGATACAAACTATAAGACTTTGCTCTCTCAAGGTCTACAGGTATTAAGTGTCTCCTGGACTCTTCTCATGGTGGCTGAAACAAGGCAGCTGCAAACAGTACTTGTGATCCTGCGTCCATCTTCTGGCCCGTGTTACTTGCTTGGTGAACCAGGAGGGTAAACTCCTGAATCCAGCATTGCTCTCCTCCGCGCTGTCTCCTTAGCAACACTGTGGTTTAGCCGCCTCAGCCTCTCCTATAAAACACAATTTGGAATCTGTAACTGCTCCCTAAGTGGCTTTAGAGGTCACTGTCAACCAGATGCTGAGAAACTGAGACAGGTCCATTTAAAAGTGCTTATGTAAATGTGAATGATAGCAACTAGGTAGTTAGGAAAGTTTACTATGGTTTATGAGAGGTAACACACCTTCCTGAGTTTTTAAAATGACAGTGACTTGCATTTATGACATCCTTTGTAAAGCTGAATACCCTGAGTGAACCCTTTGAAAAATAATCAGTTTGTTGGAAAAAAACCCCACAAAGCACCAAAACCAAAAAACCTAACATTACTACCTGAGCATTCTGCAGAATGTTGTTGACCAAGACAACTCGGCGCCGGGCATTAAGTAACTTCTTCACGTAGGGGTCAAGATCCAGGGCCACTTTCTGATCCTCATTGATACGACACAGTTCTGGGGACAGAAGTAAGGTGGGACACCCAGTGGCTCACCTGTTCTCAGGGAAGGTAGGCTAGTGATGGGAAACACTTGGACCCATATAGGCTACAGCCCTAAAAGGAGCCTGGTCCACTGGCAGCCCTGCTATCCAAGAAGCAAGAGACCCTGCGCAGAGGCGGGCAAGATGAAGCTCTGCGAGGATGATGGGACATGTCGAGCACAGGAGGATGCTCACCTGTGGCTAGGTTGTCAATCTGTTCCCGGAGTTCTACCTGACTCTCTCTGCAAAGGGAGACAAAATCCACCGACAAGGTCAGGCAACGAGCTCATGAAACTAACTCCTCCACTGTTTCTAAACTGAGGAAAGCGAGACTCAACCTTCCACCTGCGGTCTTCCGCCGTTCTCACCCCGCCTCAATGTCCCCAAACGAACGACTCCCGGTCCCACCTGCGCTCCAGCGAGGCGGCCCCGCCCTCTCCCCGTCCCGCCCACCGCGAGCACCTGACTGCGTGGACGTGAGAGTCGAGCTGTTGGACAGCCGGTTGCAGAAACTCGAGAAGCCCCTCGGCGAACAGGTCACGGCCTGCAGGCCCCGCTACCGGCGTCCCGGCTCCAGACACAGCAGCGGAACCAGTCCCCGCCATCACGAACTACCCGGACGCCCGGAACCTGCCGCGAGGGCCGCCGGGAGCTCGGCGCGTGTGTGCCGCGAGAGGGCGCCCGGGAAATGCCGTCTTCGACCCAGGACTGGGATTTCTGGGAAATGGAGTCTTTGGAGAGAGTCTGGCGGGGCAGCATCCTACAGCCCTCTGGTAGTTGTAGTTCCCTATGGACACTGCAGTGCCAGCTACTGGAAATGTTGCTTTCCTGTCTGCAGGAACCAGAGGAAGGGATTTTTCTTTTCCATGTTTTTGAATGAAGAGAAGGTGAGTTAGTATCTATTTTCCTAGGAAGATGAAAAATAATCTTCCTTTTGTCCTTAGCAGTCTTGTGTTAACTTTAGGGGGAAAATGGATTATATAGTTTGTTGTTAGGTGCCTTCGAGTCGAGTACTACTCATAGCGACCCTATGAACAAAAAATCTGAACCTTGTTCTATCCTGAGCCATCCTCACACTTCCTGACACGCAAGAACCCATTGCAGCAGTCGCCATGTCAATCCACCTGGTTGAAGGTCTTCCTCTCCTTCACTGACCCTCTTCCCAGCATCATGTACCTCTTCAAGGAATAACCCCTCCTAGCAACATGTTCAAAGTATGTGAGGCAAAGCGTCATCATTCTTGGTTCCGAAGACACTTTGGCTGCACCCTCTCCAAGACATATGTTTGTTCTCTGGGATGTTCAGTATTCCTCTACAACACCACAGCTCAAAGGTGTTAATTCTTTTGCTGTCATCCCTATTCATTGTCCACTCTCAAATGCATAGCAAGTGATTGGAAATACTGTGGCCTGGATCAGATGCACCTTAGTCCTCAAACTGACTTCATTAATACTCAATACTTGGGAAAGGTCCCTAACTGCAGATTTTCCCAGTGCAATGCTTATTTCCTAATCGCTGGTACCAAGGATGCTAATTATGGATCCAAGCAAGATGAAGCTGTGGAAGGAACTATAGTAGTTAAAAGGGTAAATCTGCAAATCATGTGCTCTTAAGTTTTAGGCTCTAAAACAGTATTTATAGTATATTTTTATTTTTCTAAACAAAAAAGTATATTTTTAGTTAGCAGTGCAACATGGAGTGGACTGTGACATCAGAGCTCCTATGCAAAAAGCATATCTTAATTGCATTATGTGTGAAAGTTTGTGTTTTCATAAGTTCATTTTATTCCTTCTTTCAGAAAGTTCCCAGGTTGTGTTTATCATGGTTTTCCAGAGTTTACTGTTGAATTTTCAACAAATGCCATCCAGGTTTGTGTACCATAGGCTTCTGAATGTTCTAGTTGTTAACAGTTCTCTAGGCCATAGAGGGAAAGGACATGTAAGCAGCAACATTATGAAGAACACAGGAAACAGAGAGTTTAGCCTTCAGCTTCGTTCCCAGGATTAAAGGAAGAGAAAGTGAATCAGGTGCAAAAATGGGAGTGAGCAGCTTGAGGGGAATTACATCTTATTACAATGTGAGGCCATCATTAACTATTTAATGCTACTATAAAATAAATGTATTCTCTCCTGTGTAAAAAGCTATAAAACTCATGCTGTCAAGTCAGAACAAACTCTTAGCTGCCCCTCCAACAGGTGTTTTGAATGCATAAATCCCATAGGAGATCACTCATCTATCTCATAGAGAATTGCTGGTGGATTTAAATCACCAGAGAAGTGCCATCTTTGAGTTGGCAACACAACCCCCTACCTACTGCTCCATGAGAGCTCCAGGGAGTGGGATCTAGGGGAAGATTTTCTCTCTTGACTATGGAGAGAAGTCCTTGTCCTTTCAACTTTTGTCGGCCTGGCGTTCCTTGAGGATCTCTGTGTAGTATAACTTCAAATTTTTCCTAAAACAGAAGAGGCTGTGAAATTAGCCATATTACTGCCAGTTCCAGATGGATATTGGATGGAAGCAGAATGTATCAAAAGATGAATACTTTTTTTTTACATTGACCATACAAAGGCATTGACTGGGTGATTGTAAAAAGAACAAGAGCTTCCATGAGGTCAGACATGTCCTTCACACTTCTGCACCTCTTTCTACTGGAATCAGCACTAATCTTACTGCTCTACTGGGTCCAAAATCTGTTGCAATAGCTTATACGGCACACGAAAACATACAATTAATGGGGTTTATTAGGGAAGTCAAAAGACTGTAACTGAGGTGGGTACAATCAATTGATGGCACTTAACAACAACAACAATCAGTCAGGACAGCAGCTGAAATGTGCTCAGGGGTTCCCCAGCTTTCATCCTTGCACCTGTAAGCCAGTGTTACAAAGTTCTTAGTCTGGACAATTCTTGCTCTCCCCGTTAGTCCTCCAACAAACTTAGGTGAAGGCTCCTAGCTCTGGTTCTGTAGAGTATGAGTCCCAAGGTCAGCTCTGTTTCATGATAGGTCTCTGGGTCTCTGCTTGTCCGAGTAGCACAGGAATCTTGGGCCCACAAGGATGCACACTTGGTATTCTCATTCTCTCTCTTCTTTGCTGGTGGTAAGATTCTCAAATTCTGCTGCTGAATCTGTTCAGTTTAATGATGAGATAGCCAATTCCCTTGTGGCTAGATTAACATGCCCTATCTGCATCATCTGAACACTGTGACACTGATGTGCCAAATGTGATAATGGTTACCCATGGTGGACAGTGTTTGCTGGAGCTTCCCAATTAAAACAAGCTTGGAAGCAGGGGTTGCATCCACTTCTGAAATGGCTTGTCTCTGGAAACTCGATGAACAGTTTTCAGGCCTTTTGTTCAAAGGGTCTTGCTATGAGTCATCTACGACTCAACAGCACCTCACAACAACAACATTTGCATCATGGCAAAGTCAAAGTCATTGGCTAGGAAAAGAATTTGGAATAATAAACCTTTGACATCACAGTGATAAAAGCAAATTATGGATAACATTGAGAAGAATGAGAAGCTCAGAACACCACCTTGTGCTCATGAGAAGCTTAGACATAGGCAAAGAAGCAATTGTCCAAATGGAAGAAGGAACACTGCATGGCTTAAAATCAGGAAAGGTGTGCATCAGGATTGTGTCCTTTCTCCACACTTATTCAGTCTGTAATGCTGAGAAAATAATTCAAGGCGGTGATTCATATGAAGAAGAATGTGACATTAGTATTAAAAGAAGGCTTACTAAAATTCTATGTTACGCAGCTGATACAACCATGTCTTCAGAAATTGAAGATAACTTGAAACACTTTCTGCAGAAGGTCAAAGACAAAAAAGTCTTCAATATGGGTTACATCTGAACATTAAAAAAAAAAACAAACATTTTCACTACTAGACCAATAGGCAACACATGGTAGATGGAGACAAGATTGAAGTTGTCAATGATTTCATCATGGTATCAGCAGTCAAGAAATCAAAAGACAAAAAAAAAAAAAAAGAAAGAAAAGAAAAGACATGTTGCATGGGGAATATCTGCTGTCAAGGACTTCTTCAAAGTGCTTTAGAGTAATAGAATGTCAGGGTAAAGATGAAGCTGCCCTTGATGCAAGTCATGATACTTTCACTTGGACAAGAAATAAGGATGACAGAAGAAGAACCGACGCCTTTGAATTGTGTTGAAGAGTACAGTTGAAGAGTACAGAATATCCCATGGACTGCCAGAGGAACAAAGGGGTCTGTCTTGGAGGAACGGTAACCAGGGTGCTCCTTGGAGACAAGGGTGGTGAAACTTAATCTTACATACTTTGCACATGTTGTCAGGAGGGGTCAGTGTTTGGAAAACGACATCATGATTGAAAAAGTAGAGGGTCCATGAATGAGAAGATGACTCACAAGGAGATGGGCTAACACTGACTGCAACAATGGGTTTAAGCATGGTGGAAATTGTGAGGATGGTACAAGATAGTATAAGGTTTAGATCTCCTCACAGGAGCCTTATGAGTAGTAGTTGACCACATGGCACTTAACAATAAGACCAGTACACGGGAGCTCTGGTGGCCTAGTGGAAAGAAGCTGCGCTGCAATCCCGAAGGCACGCTTTGAATCCACCAGATGCTCTGCTGGAGAAGGAGGGGCAATCTCCTCCTGTGCCAGTTGGAAAGGTGCAAAAAGCTGGAGTCAGAAAATCAAAAGGGATGAACTCACTCAGCACAAACCAATATGTTGTTGTTGTTATGTGCCGTCGAGTCGTTTCCGACTCATAGCGACCCTATGTACAAGAGCCCTAAACCCTGCTCTATCCTGCGCCAACCGCACCGCCTCTGACACACCCATCCCGATTACCCCAGTCCCTGAATCAGTCCATCTCATAGAGGGTCTTCCCCTCCTGCGCTGTCCCTCCACCCTCCCAAGCATGATGTCCCTCTCCAAGGACCCGTCCCTCCTGGCAACATGTCCAAAGTATGTCAGACGAAGCCCCAGAATCCTTGCCTCCAAGGAGTAGCTTGGTTTAATCCTCTCCAAGATGAATCTGTTTGTTTTCCTGGCAGTCCATGGTACATTCAGTACCCTTCTCCAGCACCACAGCTCAAAAGCATCCACTCTCCTTCTGTCCTCCCTAGTCATTATCCAACTCTCTGATGCATAACAAGCGATTGCAAATACCATGGCCTGTATCAGGCGCACCTTAGTCTCTATAGAGACACTGTTGCTCCTGAGTACCTTAGAGAGGTCCCTAACAGCAGACTTTCCCATCACGATACGCTTTTTGATTTCCTGACTGCTGGTGCCAAGTGTGTTGACCGTGGAGCCGAGCAAACTGAAGCTGTGAACACTCTCAATCTCTTCGTCATCCCTCCTGACGCTGCCAATTGGTCCAGTGGCGAGAATCTTTGTCTTCTTGACATTGAGCCTTAGTCCATACTGAAGGCTGCAGTCCTTGACCCTTTGAAGCAAGTGCATGAGGTCCTCCTCAGTTTCAGCAAGCAGGGTTGTGTCATCTGCATAACGCAGATTGTTAATAGATCTTCCACCAATCCTGATGCCACAATTCTCCTCATAAAGCCCAGCTTCTTGGAACAGTACAATATTTGGAAATACTTAAAGGTTGTTTTGGAAAACAGAAGGCACCTTGATTATTATTGGTCAGGAATTTAAAAGATTATTTTCAGGAACCAGAGACAAAAAGCCAAATCAAGTCTTTGTTCCCCACAGGTCACAGTCCTTTCAGGCACCTCCTCGAATCATGGTTGTCAGATTTAGAAAACAAACCAAGAAAAAAAAAGTCTTGGGATACCTACTAATTTTAATTTCACATGAATGATGGATAATTTTTCAGTGTAAGTATTTTATCTAGGAATCCTACTTCAAAGGCTAGTTCTCTGAGGAATATCACTCTGTGTTTTGTTTTTCTTTCCACTCCTCTTATCACCTTGGTTTTGCCCTTATCTGTCCTGAAGCCTATCACAACAGGCTGCCTTTGGTCTCCCCAGATTCCAGGCCACTGCATTCTAAAATACCAATGAATTGAAGTAATATTCCTGCTGAGAGAAGATTAGCATTGAAAAGGCCTTAGAATTCATTACTTGTTGATTCTGTTAAAATCTTTCCCCCCCCCTTTTTTCCCCTTGTACCATCAAATCAGACCTGACTGGCACAGGAGGGGATTGCCTCTCCTTCTCCAGCAGAGCATCTAGTGGATTCAAACTGCACACTTTCAGGATTTCAGGGCAGCTTCTTGCCACTAGGCTACCAGAGCTCTCTGATTCTGTTTAAATTATGAAGCACTTAGTTTATAGACAGTAAAACTAAATATATGGGGGAAGGGGATTGAAAACACTCCAGAATTAACCATATTCTTTAGATACTCTTATAAGATTTAAACAGGACAAAGACAGACAAATCATTCCAGAATGATGGAAACCTTCACCATGATGACAAGGATAATTCAACGAATCATGGATTTTACTTCTATTTGCAAGATTTAGAACATTGTTGCAAGCAGGACTTTCTCAAGCAGGCAAAAACGATGATAGGGCTAGATATATGTGCATGATTTCAAATTTGAAAGTTGCCAGGGTTTATTCTGGGATTCCCAACATGTGGAGCATATGACTCATGGCTAACATTAAGGACATGCCGGGGGAAGTTCCCTGTTCTCTATTCAAGGCTCAAGTGCTAACTGCCTCTTCCTGGACATTTCTGGAAGGAACTCTGATGGTGCACTATGAGTTAGATGGCTAACCAAAAGATGGGGAGAAAGATGGGCAGTCTCTTCCCATAAAGACTTACAGCCTAAGAAACCTGATGGAGACAAGAAGGTATCACCTAACCCCAGCAAAAACCTGCAATGTTCAATAGACCTTTAAACAACAAATGCTGGTGAGGTTCTGGAGAGATTGGAACTGTCATGGATCTCTGGTAAGAATGTAAAATGGTACAACTACTATTAAAAAAACAAAACAAAACAAAAAACAAACAACCAACCCACCAACCACTTAGGATATCCTTAGAAGTTTAGAATAAAATGCCATTTAATCTAGAAATCACACTAATCGTACTAATAGGAAACTTATACTTGAACCAAGAGGCAGTCGTCAGAACAGAGCAAGGAAACACTGCATGATTCAAAATTGGGAAGGGCTTATGCCAGAGATGTGTCCTGTCTCCATACTTTTTCAACTTGTCTGCAGAACAGATCATCCAGGAGGCTGGGCTCTATGAGGAGAAGTGTGGCATCAGGAGTGGTGGAAGATTTATCAACAATCTGCATTATGCAGATGACACAACCCTGCTTGCTGAAACTGAGGAGAACCTGAAACGTTTGTTGCTGAGGGTCAAGGACTGCAGCCTTCATTATGGACTGAGGCTCAATATCAAGAAGACAAAGATTCTCACCACTGGACCAATTGGCAGCATCAGGATGGATGGTGAAGAGATTGAGATTGTTCACAGCTTTAGTC
>NW_006399926.1:5090433-5090977 GCF_000299155.1 Elephantulus edwardii
AACAGCACATCAACAGAGAACTGCCAGAAGTCCAGGCTGGGTTTAGAAGGGGTTGTGGTACTAGGGATATTGTAGCTAATGTTAGATGAATCTTGGCTGAAAGCAGGGAATACCAGAGGAATGTCTTATCTGTGTTTCATTGACTATTCATTGACTGTGTAGATCATAACAAACTATGGCTGACTCTGAGAAGAATGGGAATCCCAGAACATTTAATTCTGCTAATGCAAAACCTATACTTAGACCAAGAGGCAGTAGTCAGAACAGAGCAGGGTAACACTGCATAGTTCAAAATTGGGAAGGGAGTACGCCAGGGATGCATCCTATCTCCATACCTTTCCAACCTGTATGCAGAACAGATTATCCGGGAGGCTGGGCTCTATGAGGAGAAATGAGGAGTCGAGATTGGTGAACGATTTATCAACAATCTGCATGACGTGGATATGACACTGAAACTGAAGAGGACCTGAAGCGCCTGCTGCAGAGAGTCAAGGACTGCAGCGTACAATATGGATTGAGGCTCAATGTCAAGAAGACAAAGATT
>NW_006399926.1:5091922-5126383 GCF_000299155.1 Elephantulus edwardii
TGACATACTTTGGTCATGTTGTAAGGAGAGACCAGTCCTTGGAGAAGGACATCATGCTTGGGAGGGTGGAGGGCAGGCACAGGAGGGGAAGGCCCTCTGGGAGGTGGATTAATTCTGTGACTGGGACAATCGGGATGAGTGTGTCGGAGACAATGAGATTGGCACAGGACAGAGCAGAGTTTAGGCCTGTTGTACATAGGGTCTCTATGAGTCACAAATTACTCGATGACACATAACAACAACAAGGTATGTGTCTCAAAGAAATGATGGCTGTGACATAAACTAATTTACAAAGGCCATGTTTATTGCAACACTGCTTATAATACACAGAGTGGGAAACATTCAAGTGTCTACCAATGGACAAAGCGCTAAAGAAACCATGCTACACTTATACAATTAAATATCATTGTTGTTACATGCTGTTGAGTCACCTGCGTCTCATAACAACCCTGTGTACCACAGTTCTGAAGCCTGCTCTATCCTGAGCCAATCTCACTGACTCCTGATGTATCTACTGCCATTGCTCCAGTTACTGTATCAATCCATCTCATTCAGGGTCTTCCTCTCCTGGGCTGTCCCTCCACCCTTCCAAACATGATGTCTTTCTCCTGGTAATATGCACAAAATATGTGAGACAGCTTCAAAAACCTAGCCTCCAAGGAGAAATTTGGTTTCACCCTCTTGAAGACAGATCTATTTGTTTTCTTGGCAGTCCATGGTATGCTCAAGACTCTTCAACTCAGCACCACAACTCAAAGGCATTGATTCTTCTGTCATCTTTAGTCATTGTCCAGCTCTCTGATGTATATAACTGTGAAGACCACGGCCTGGGTTAGGCACACCTTAGTCTCTAGCTGCTTCTCAGTATTCTGGAGAGGTCCCTGACAGCAGGTTTTCCAAGTGCAATTTGTTTTTTGATTCCCTGGCTGCTGGTACCAAGAGTGTTGATTAGTGGAGCCAAGCAAGCTGTAACTTAACAACCTCAATCTCTTCTCCATCCATCATGGTGCTGACAGTTGGCCCAGTGGTGAGGATCTTTGTCTTCTTGATGTTGAGCGTCTATCCATATTGAAGACTACATTCATTGCAAATACTTTAAGAAACACAAATGGCAACTATATACATGGATCTTCAGAGCCTCATAGGCTGGCTGCACAGAAATCAGATTGACTGTATTTGTGGATGGAAACATTGGAGAAGGTCAATTTAAGCTGTTAAACCAGGCCAGGTGGCTGACTGTGGAACAGACCATCATGTGGAACAGACTCATGTGCAAGTTCAAACTGAAGCTGGAGAAAATAAAAATAACTTCATAAGAACCAAAATACAACCTTGAGTCTATCCCACCTGAATTTAAAAAATCATCTAAGGAACAGATGTGAGGCATTGAGCACTAATGACCAAAGACTAGATGAGTTATCTAGGATAACATCAAGGATTTCATCCATGAAGAAAACAAAAGGCCCCTGCAAAGGCAGAAGAGAAAGAAACAAGCAAAATGGATGTCAGAAGAGACTCTGAAAATTGCACTAGACAGGGAACTCAGGTGGCCTAGTGGCAAGAAGCTGCATTGCAATCCCAGAAGTGTGCAGTTCGAACCCACCAGATGCTCTATTGGAGAAGGAGGGTCAGTCTCCTCCTGTACCAGTCAGATCCAATTTGACCGTACACACACACACACACACACACACACACACACACACACACTTGCACTAGAACTTAGGCCAAAACAAAGTGAAGAAATGGGCAAGTAAAAGAGTTGAACAGAAGATGTCCAAGTCTAGCTCGAGAAGACTAAGTATTATAAGGAAATGTACAATGAGGAGGAGTTAGAAAAGCAAAAGGTAAGAACATGCTCAGCCCTTCTCTACCTGAAAGAAAGGAAAAACACTTTCAAGCCTCAAGTTGACATACTGAAGGATGCTATGGTCAGACTCATGAATGATCCAGAAGTATTAAAAGAAGATGGAGGAAATATACCAGGTAACTATACCAAAAAGAATTTATTTATATGGAACCATTTCAGGAAGATGCATGTGGTCATGAACCAGAGGTAATGAAGGAAGGATTCAAAGCTGCAGTGAAGCCATTGGCAAAACCCAAAATCCTAGGAGTTGTTGGTATACCAGTTGACATGTTTCAACTGACAGATGCAGCCCTGGACTTGTTCACCAGTCTGTACCAAGAAATTTGGAAGACAGCTAACTTGTCCACTGATTGAAAGAGATTCATATTTATTTTCATTTCCAAAAAATGTGGCTCAGAAGAAAGTGGACATTATCAAACAATATCTCTATTACCACTTGCATATAAAATCTTACTGAAGAGTATTTAAAAATGGCTAAAACAGTACATTGATGGAGATCTGTCAGAAATTCAAGCTGGATTTAGAAGAGGCTGTGGCATCAGAGATATTGCTGAAGTCAGATCTTGGCTGAAAGGAGAGGATAATAGGAGGATATTTATTTGTGTTTTACTGACTTTGCAAAGGCATTTGACTTTGTGGATCATAACAAGTTATGGCCAACATTGAGAAGAATAGATTGTTGATGAGTCTTCCTCTAATTCTGACACCACACTCATCTTCATATAGTCTGCCGTCTTGATTTGCTCAGCATATATGAATAGGTACAAAGAAAAGATATATACTTTTCCTGATGTACACTTTTCATGATTTTAAACTGTTTTGACAACTACTTCTTGGTCTATGGTCACATGGGCATAAATAAGTGTTTTGGGATTCTTGTTCTTCTCAATATTAGCCACAATTTGTTAAGATACAAACAGTTAAATACCTTTTCATAGCCACAAAACACAAGTAATCATCTTTCTGATATTCTCTGCTTTTAGCCTCGATCCATCAGGCATCAGCAATGATACCTGTCCTTCAATGTCCTTTTCTGAAGCTGGTATAAATTTATGGAAGCTCCTTGTTGGTGTTCTATTTTAGCTGTCTTAAAAGAATAACTTACATTTTCCTTACATGCAATTTTTACATGCATAGCCATAATTTGTTTTTTATTGATATTCTAATGAAAGTTTACAGAAAACTTGTATTTCCATTCATTCATTGTTGCATTTTCTTCCCTACCTCTCCCTGCCCCAGTTCAGTTTTCTCTTTAAAAAGATTCTTTCACTATTGCACAATTTCTGCACTCCTCCCATTCCCAGTCCACTTTGCTATGCAGCTCTTATTCTGGACTATAGTCATGCAAATAATACCTAATAATATATTTCTTTTAGACAGTTCTTTTCCTCAGCTATTTAAATGCAGTGTTCATTATGTACCCCCTTTTCTTAGTTTCTTGCCAACCCCCATGTCAGTTCTGTTTTATATCAGTGACATTATGGAGTATTTGTCCTTTTGTGAGTGATATTTCACTCAGCATAATGTCCTCCAAGGTCCCCCATTTCGTATAATATTGCATGAGTTCCTTGTTTTTCAATTCTGTGTAGTATTCCATTGTGTGAATATACCACAGTTTCTCTATCCTTTCATTTGTTGATGGGCACTTGGGTTGTTTCCAACTCTTCAGCTTTGTGAACAACAAACACAGCAATAAACATGGGTGTGCATATATCTGCTTGGGTGGCAATTATGGTTTCTTTTTTTTTTTCTTTGCACATTTCTTTTTTATTTATTTTTGTAATTAATTTTAATTAAAGTTTAATGAGACTTAGGATTTCCATTCATTCATCGTTGCACTTTTCTACCTGCCCACTCCTCCCTTCAATTCGCTCTTCTCTTTCCAAAGTAAAAGAAAATTTCCTTCATTGTTATACAGTTCCTCCCCCCAAGTACACTCCACTGTGCTGCATTCATTCTGGACTCCTGTCATGAGAATAATACCTAATCATATATCCCCCCGAAATGGTTCTCTCCCTCATCTGTTTCAATGCAGTATCCATTATTTATCCCCTCTTCCTTCGTCTTCCCTCAGCCCCGATGTCAGTCCCGTTTTACAGCAGTGGCCCTATGCAATAGTTGTTCTTTCAATTATGGTTTCTTTAGGGTACAATACCAGTAGAGGAATTCCTGAGTCAAACAGTATCTCTATTTGCAACTTTTTGAGAAAGCGCCATACCACCTTCAATAGTGGTTACACCATTTTACACTCTCACCAACAGTGAGTAAGGGTTCCATGTTCTCCATAACTTTGCCAGTATTTGTTGCTTTCTGTTCTCTTTAATTTTGATAATCTTATTGGGGTGAGATGATATCTTATATTTTGATTTGCATCTCTCCTAGAGCTAGGGATTTTGAGCACTTCTTCATGTGTTTGTTCGCCATTTCTTGTTTGTTCTAAAGTTTACCCTTTGGGGCATGGAACTTGCCTGTCAGTTGCTGTACTGTGGTGGTTTGTGTGTTGTTATGTGCTGGAAGCTATGCTGCTGGTATTTCAAATATCAGCAGAGACGTCCATGATAGGCCAGTTTCAGAGGAGGTTCCAGACTAAGACAGATGGTGAAGCAGGACTTGCCATCCATTTCTGAAATAACAGGCCTTTGCAAACTCTATGATTAACAAAATATTTTAAAATACAATGCCAGAAGATGCGTGTCTCAGTTTGAAGGCACTAAAATAAAAAATTGAAAAAAATAAAAGACCAACACCTAAAAACAGCCTTTAATAACTGGAATGTAAGAAATGTGGACCTAAGAAAATTAGAAGTTGTCAAAAATAGAGCAGAATGCATATAGTTGACATACTAGGCACTGGTGATCTGAGATGAACTGATACTTAAAATCAGACTGTCATATGATCTATTATGATAGGAATGATGAAGAGAAGTGGTGTCATATTCATAGCAAAAAAAGATCTAGTTCTGGTGCCTAGTGGTAAAAAAGCTGTGCTGTAAGGGAGCTCTGGTGGCCTAGTGGCAAGACGCTGCACTGCAATCCCAGAAGTATGAGGTTCAAATCTACCAGATGCTCTGCTGGAGAAGGAGGGGCAATCTCCTCCTGTACCAGTCAGATCTGATTTGACGGTACACGTAAAAATAATACAATTAAAAAAAGAAAAAGCAAAAAAAAAGCTGTGCTGCAATCCTGCAGAACATAGTTTGAATCTACCAGATTTTCCACAGGAGAAAGATGGGTAATCTCCTCCTGTATGATTAAACTGCCTCTCAAAACCCACTGGAGGGTCTGGTATGGGTTGGTTCCAACTCAATAGTACGCAACAACATGATAGGATATCATCAATATTCATACAAGGAAGACAGGTTGACATACATAGTGGAGCCCTAACTCCATGTTTCTTTCTTTTAAAATTTTTTTTTTCCGCTTTGGCCTAAATTTTATTTCAAAAAGTAACTGCGGTCAAATCCAAGTCTATGCTACCTTCTAAAAGAGCACATATCATCTCTGGCATTCACTAGTTAATATTTTATTCGTTATACAAGAAATCGGGAAACATTTCCATATTGTTGTGGCCGACTGGCGGGAGGGCGGTTTACCTTCAGATCTTGGAACTGCCCCGGCTTGGGGAGGGATTGCATGGACAGCGCGTCCTGCTCAGCGAATTCCTACCCATATATAGACCGTCACGGCCGCTTCCAAATCAGCCGCTCGGGTCACTCTTAAAAATTTATTAAATTTACTTGTTATGTGCCGTCGAATCAGATCCAACTGGCTACAGGAGATTGCCCATCCTTCTCCATTGGAGCATCTGGTGGATTTGAACTGCACACCTTTGGGATTGCAGTACAGCTTCTTGCCACCAGGCTACCAGACCTCCTAACTCCATGTTTCTTAACAGAAGCTCAGATTGTTTTTTCCTTTTCTATCAACTCTGGTGCCACTTGAGTTCTTCCCATCTTGTTATATACAGTTGAGTTGGAACTCAAAGCTGACCCTCCAGGGAGTTTTCAGAGGCTTTACATCACATGGGAGGAGATTGCCCATTCTTTTCCTATGGAGCAGCTAGTGGATTTGAACTGTGTGCTTTACGGTTCACAAGCCAACTTCCTACCACTAGGCCACCAGCACTCCATGTACTTTTCCTTCAGGAAAAGCGTAGTTGAAAGTAGATTAGACCTGCCAGGAGAACATGTTGTTGTTATGGTTCCATTGAGTTGGGACCAACTCATAGCTCCTCCAGTGGGCTTTCAGAGGCTATAAATTGGAGATCACCTGTATTTCTCCTGTAGAACAACTGGTGGGTTTGAACCCCATGCCTTTTGGTTGACAGCAAGCTCCTTATTGCTAGTCCACCTGAGCTCTTTTTAGGAGAGCATAGAGAAGGGCTTGTAAGAACCAAGAAATTAGCCTGATCATGTCCTTAAAGATTTACTAAAAATAACCACATGCTATTTAAGTTAAAAGTTGAGGTCCTGGCAAGCTCTGGTGGCCTAGTGGAAAGAAGCTGCACTGCAATCCCAGAGGTGAACAGTTCGAATCCACCAGATGCTCTGCTGGAGAAGGAGGGACAATCTCCTCCTGTACTAGTCAGAACTGATTTGACGGTACACACACACAAATAAAATAAAATTTAAAAAAAAAAAAAAGTTGAGGTCCTGGTGACAACATATGGTCAAGAATCACAAGTCTGTACACTCCTTACCTAGCAGCAGGAGCTCCAGAACCAAGCCAGTGAACTTGCAAAGATTGCAGTTGTATATGCATCCCAATCTTGGCTCCACAATCAACACTCTTGCTACCAGCAGCCAGGAAATGAAAAGACGAACTGCAGTGGGATAGTCAGTTGTCAGGGACCTTTCCAGAGTACTGAAGAACAATGATGTCAGTCTAGAGTCTAAAGAGAACCTGTTTCAGGCCATGGTCTTCAGTTACTTGCTATGCATCAGAAAGTTGGGCAATGACTAGGTATGACAGAAGGAGAATTGGTGTCTTTGAGCTGTAGTGCTGCAGAAGAATATTGAACTTACCATGGACTGCTAGGAGAACAAACAGGTTCATCCTGGAGAAGGTGAAACCAGGCTGCTCCTTAGAGGCAAGGATTCTGAGGCTCTGACTGACATACTTTGGGCATGTTGCAAGGAGGGACCAGTCCTTGGAGAGGGACATCATGAGTGAGTGGAGGGACAGCACAAGAGAGGAACCTCGATGAGATGGATTGGCCCAGTGACTGGGGCCACCGGGGGGGGGGGTGTAGGTGTGTCAGAGATGAGGTTGGCATAGGCTAGAGGAGGGTTCACAGCGATTGTACATAAGATCACTGAGAGCTGCAAGGACTTGACAGCACTTAACAACACTCATCCCAAACATGTTCTCTTTATTTCTGTAGCCCTGCCCACCAATTATGAGCTGGTGGTTATTTTGTCTCCAAATTATACACATGAAAGCTATGGTGATGGTTTAGTGGCATTCCTTTGGTTATCATGTTGATGGTTTCATTCCAGAAAGATTTTTTCTTTGATCTGTTCCACCTATGTATGTTTTAGTAAAACAGTCTTTAAAAAAAGTTTGGTTGGTTTCTTTTTTCTTTCCTCCTAGAAAAGTTTCTTGGACACTTGCAAGGGAGACTGGTCAAAGGTCTTGCAGAAACCTGAGGTTTAGTGGTAGTTTGAAGGTTGATGCTGGTTAAATTATTCATTTTCCAAACGTTTATCAAACACCAGATAGCATGTTGTTGTTGTTGTTAAGTGCCATCGAGTCCTAAGGGACTCATAGCCACCCTATGAACAAAAGTCCTCAAGACTTGTGTGACTTCCATCCTTTCTCCAGGTTCATAGGGTTTCTGGTGGCAAACTGTTACGGAAGTGGATGCCACAACTGCTTCCAACCTTGTTTTAATTGGGGAGCTCCACCAAACACTGTCCGCTATGGGTAACCATTATTAGCACATTTGACACATCAGTGTCAGTGTTCAGCCTCACAGCAACCACGCGTTACTGCTGTATGGCAAGTGGACACACCAGGGCTATATGACCTAGAAGAAAGTTTGAACAAAAACAATGAAAGACAGGCCTGAGGGTCGTGGATTAGAAGTCACCACCTTTGGCTTGGTAGCATCACTTTCTTTCCACCAGGCGAACTGATCTCTATGTTGGTGTTATTTTTGTTAAGTGCTGTCCAGTCATAGGTGACTCAGTGACCCTGTGAACGAAAAGTCCTCAACACTTGTGTGGAATGCTCAGGTGCCTGTGGCTTTCTTTTTGCCACAAGTGGGTGTTGGCAGAGCGGACTTGCCAGATGAACTGGGAGTCCCTAGCCCAGAGATTGCCAGCATTTGGGCATGCCAGAATGGTAAAATTCAGCAATGTTGGGCCATGCCTGCAGGGTAAGGACATGTGTCTTGGGAGTCTTAGTGTCAGCTGGAGGGACCTCTGGCTTCTGGAAGACAGGCCAGGATGGAACGCTGGGGCACGTGACTCTTTTTGCCACAAGTAGGTGTCAGCAGAGCAGACTTGCATTAGTTATTTAGTACCAAAAAATTCTTCCTCCCTTTTTGCATATCATATAGCAGGAGTATGTAGGACTCTGTACCTTAACCTCAACACTGCTGAACACATTGCTGTCAGTGTCTAGTTAGGATAGGGAAACAATATAATAAACTGGAAAAGTGTAAAGAATTACTGACTTTAATATGGAACCAGACTGGTGGCATACTTAGGGGAGTGACTGGGCTCACCTGGAGGCCTCACCTCTCTGGTGGCTGAAATCTACCAGCAGGGCAATCTCCCGTATGATTTACAGCCTCAGAAACCCACTTAAAGAGTCAGCTATGGCATGGTTCTAACTCCACAGCAGTAACTTTGATTTTTGAGTTAAAAAACCTTCGAACTCATTGGGAATAACTCCTAGCTATCTTCTCCAGCGAGTTTCTTAGGGAAGTTAACAGGTTATAACTCAGGTTGGCATCAGGATACAATTTGTCAGTACAGCTTCTGAAGCTGCTCATAGACCCTTCAAACTTGCAGCTTTAGGGATGTTGTCTTAAACCTGCTAATTAAAACATGTCCCCTGCCCCTCACCCTCTCCTCTGGCAAGCTTGGGCAAAGGTCCTGGCTCCAGCTCCTTGGGCAGAGTCCCCAGTCAGCTCAGTCTCCGGTTCTCTGATGTGGCCGCTGCTGTACTCCAGTACACTGGGTCTGAGCAGTGCAGGAATTTCTGGCCTCAGAGGACACTGAATTCTCTGCTTCTTTCTCGTTGGTGAGTGAGATCCCTAAATTTCTGCTGCTGAACCTGCTCAATTTAAACCTGGTGGAAGAATGGTGAAACTAGCTAATTCTTTGTGAACAGACTGTTATTATGTACCATTGAGTCGGAAATGATTCACAGCTGACCTTCCAGTGGATTTCTGGAGACAGTTAATCACATGGGAGATGACTGTCATCTCTCTCTTGTAGAGCAGCTGGTGGTGTGACCCAGGGGCTTGGAGTTGGCAGTGCAACTCCTTTCCACTAAGCTGCCAAGAGCTCCCCTGTGGGTTGACAGCCACATCTTACTTGCATGTTCCTGCCCGGCTATGGGGCAAAGTCAATGACAATGGCCCAGGAAGAGGTATTTTGAACAAGGGACCCACTATCCCAACACCAACATACAAGGCGCTATACCACCAGCGTTCCTTAGTCATTGGATGCTGTTGTTGATAGGTACTGTTGTGTCAGCGCTGACCCCCAGCAGGTTTTCAGAGGCACAGGAGATTGCCCATCTCTCTCTGGTGGAGCAAATGGTGGATGTGAGCCACGATATCTATGTGTAGGCAACACAATTCCTTACCACTCAGCCACCAGAATCTACAGTGTTTAAGTTTCTGAATAGCTAAGACAAGAGGTAGGCAAAACTCCATTTTGTTGGGTGTGTAAGAGAACTTTAAAATTGAGGCGTATTAAAAAAATGGCTTGTTCTACCTTGAAAAGCCCACGAATCACTTTTACCACTGTAAAAAAACCCCAAAACCTGAACACAAAAAAGATCTTTTAGACCTGACACTGTTGTTATCACTGCGTGAATATTCTATCCCTTGTCAAACTTTCCCTCGACTTTCAGCATGTAGCTTCATCAGTCTTCTCTGTGTCCCCACTGTTCTTACAAACAGTAATGCCTTCTTTGGAGCTGTCTCCATTTGGAGGCTGAATGAGGGAAAGGCTGACCCCGATGCCAGGCTGTCCTCCTTCACGCTGGACACTCACTAGGGACTGGATGGCAGAAGTGTCACAGGCCTCAGGGGACTGAGAAGTGCAGACAAATAGTTAGGCCTGGAAGGCCCATCACTGGTAAGCTGCTTATGTCCACTGGTGAACAGGAACACTTTTATGTGGTAAGAAGACAGGAGGCAGCCCCAAAGCAATTCACTAGTCAGATATAATTGCCATCCTGTGCTCTTCTACCCACTTCCAGACTCCTAACACTTAGGTTTGAGCCTGTAACCTGGCTAAAAGTGGGTAGATGTCCGAACAATGAAAGATAGAGGACTATAGAGATGTGAACATGCACGGAGTTGGTGGAGGGAATTGTGAGAGGTCTCACTGATCCCTCTCTCTCTCTCTAATGTGTATCATTTACTGTGAGTTGGCACAGCAGCTAAGCAGCCACGCAGGGTCAGAGCAATGTCCAGCCACTCCCCTTTCTTTCATTTCTCTTTCAGTGTGGGGCCTTGCTGAATCTCCCTAAAGGCAGAATACTTTTTCTCCCCAAGTTTTTGCTTTCAAGTCTACATCTGTACTCCTGTGTTCCAAAGTCCAGGGAGCCCATTTCATTTTCTTACAGAGAGGAACTCAACCACTTATTGAGTAAAGATGGCTCAAAAGCCACCATATTAAAAACAGAGGGTACATCCCACATGAAAAAGTAATACTTGAGAGGTATGCATTTGTTAGCTACTCTGAAGAAGAGGCAAAGTACTGTGAAGTGGGTGAACTCTGGATGAAATTCCACAGGAACAAGAGGGTAAACCTCACTCATCCAAGCAGCTTATTCCCTTGGAACTGACTCCGCAGACCCTGCACTTGTTTCCAGGGCTGTCAATCATATGACAGAGTGTCGTGTAAACTGCTAGAGGTTTGCCCTTTGGGTATGCAGTGCAACTTCTCAGTCTTCCGAAATAAAGGCACATGAGGGGCCCTGATGTTAAGACAACCAACAGAACAGGGCTTTGCATGGGGTAGTTCTTAAAATCCAACCCATGGCTGTTGAGCTGGTTCCTCTTCTTTGGGTTTCCAATGCTGTCAGTGTGGGAAGAGCCTGTCCATCTCTCTTAATTTGCAACTGCCAAGCTTTTGGTCAGCAAACCCATGTAATGCACATCACCAGACCTCCCTAATAGGAGGTGGCCTACTGCCCACCTGTACCTTCTTCACTTCAGCAGCATTGAGGATTGTGACAAAATTGAGTCAACCTTACTAAAAATTAAAAAATACCCCTCTCCATTCTCCCACCCGAGGCTATAGACATCTTAACTGTCAGGAAGGTAGGTTCTAGTCTCCAACCCCACCTGGTCTTTCCCTTGAGTTTTCCAACTGGCCCCACAAATCCCAAAGCCAAGTAATTAAGTAGCATAGATCACACAGGATTTAAGCCCTGATTATCTCAATTTAAATTTCCCTCCTGGTTCCAGGATTAGGAGTTAGGGAGCTAAATGGGAATTTCCTTCGGTTTGGAAAGAAGAAAGGTAAGGTTCTTGTCTTAAATAGCACAAGGAAAAAGCCTGCGCCAGAGATGGAGGCTGTGACCCAACACTGTCCTCCTTGCTTCCTGTGAGCCAGAAAGGTCCACTGCTTTGCTGGGAGAGGAAAAAGGGAGTTCACGGGGTAGTTGCTGCTATCCTTTATGGTGAGACAATGTGTCTAAAATCTGAGCAGACACCTAACCTAGTATCTCTTTCATTTGCTTTTTTTTCCAATTTATTTTTTTTATCTTTTTTCTATTTTTTTAAAATTTTTTTTTCATTTGCTTTTAAACAATCCTTCACTCTTTCTGCTCCAAAGCACACAGACTATACAATTTTTATACAACCAGCAAAAAGAAAAGGACTTTCAACAGTTTATCAAGACACTGTGAACATGGCCATGTAATTTAAAAAACTTGACAGAATCTTGGTTGGATTTGAGAGAATGTTTTCTTGTCATGATGAACATTAAGAGTAACCAGAAATTGGACAGTTGCCAAAATACAGCTGAGCTTAAACCTTCAAGGGACATAAAAGTCAAACAAACCAAATGAGTGGTACTCATTACAGACTCTGTAGCAAAACAAGAATAGCCGTTTCACCCAAGTGTCTTCTGACAGCTCCCATCAACTCTCTATTCCCTGCCCTTCTGAAGCATCTTAGTATGAAAGATGTAAGCTAACCCAATAATAACCCTTAGACATGATAAAAAGCAATAATAAGTTTCTCTCAGTTGAGGGCTTAAATACATAATGGTTGCTATCTATGACTCTCATGCACAGAAACTTTAACCAAATCAGAGCTGCTAATACTATTATGTGGACCTAAAAATCAATGTCTCATATTTACCATATTAGATTTCCAAAAGGCCATTAGAGAGGCTGTAGAACCAAACTTTATTTTGGAAACTAGACAATATGGAGGGTAACTGACTGCAAAATGTACCCCTCCCAATGGTTCTTTCTGGGATCTCTTTTTGGGGTGCAGAAATGAACATAGGAAATGTTAGAAAGTCAGAACACAGGGCAGATGAGGTGAGACAGAGGATGTTCTAGCCACAAGGCCAACAAACACATCCATGTTCAAAGAGAAGTCTGGGTGGGGGAAAAAAAAAACACAAAAAAACTATACAAAAGCAAACCAAAGGAGAAAGAATTTCATAAAACACAGTATCAAAAACAAAAACAAACCCACACTAAATGCAAACTGGTGGCAATTAAGTCCATAACATACTGCGACCGACCGTCCTTCCAGCATCAATTAGGTTTCTTCTCATCAGTTATATCAAGGTTATTTACAGATGTGGCAACTTCAGTAACAGTCTCTCACGGGAGTGTAAACAGGTTCAATCATTGGTTTCAGGATCTGTCTGTGCCATGTAGGCATCCAACTCGGCATCCAAGTGTCCCTTTGTTTTGGACATGTAGGCATCCAACTGGTTGTCGAGCTGCTCCTTGGTGAGTACAGGGCGAGAAAGGGCACCTCTCCCTCGTCCACGGCCTCGTCCACGGCCTCCAAAGCCCCCTCTTCCCCGACCTATCATACCCCGACCTGGTCCAAGGGGGGGAAAAAAAAAACCAACACACCAGTTATAAGCAGGTTTACTAGGTGGTATGGTAAATGCCCCTCCGAATAGTGGGGCCTAACTGAGAAAGGCTGAAGGGTAGGGCACAGAGGAAACAGAAAAATAGCAAACACACTGGGTAAAAAGCAACACATGGAAAGCACACATAATGAATCCCTTATTACATGCTTATCTCTATATGAAAAAAATTTACCAATTAACTATGGGAAAATAATTAAAAATTACAGTGGAAAAATCATAATAACTTCTTATACAAAGAAATTACATAAAGTCTAGACCCACAAATTGATATTTAAAACACAACATTAGAGGAAGTAACAAGGGCACAAAGAATCAGGGGTGTGAAGCTAGTTTTCAGACCAGGCTTTATTGGAAATCCGTTTGAAAAGTTAGCTCCTCTCTCCTCAAACTTCCCTAGCACAGTAAGCTGACCTTTCATCAACAGACTGAAGAGGTTTTTAACACCAGAACAATGTGGGGAGATGGGAAAATATTTTGAGTGGTTCTAGTTACTTCTACATCTGATTTGCGCCACCTTATGACTGTATGATTGTCTCAGAAACAGTTTCAATTTAGTTAACAAAACCTAAGTTTTCTGAAAAGTTACTTTATCTCCCATACCTTTTGTGATGTCTTAGAAACCAAATGAAAAATAATTTGGAAACATGCAATTTCATCCTAAAACCTAAACTAAGTTTGCACTTCACTCAATCAAGTCCTGTTATCAAATTTCCTAAGTCAGTATACTCTATGACAACTTCAAGATCATAAATATGGAAGACTCACCACATACCTTAAAAGGATGAAATAAGCATAGCTGCTAAAATAACAGAACCTTTCCTTCCCTGACAGGTATGGTTGGGAGTTTTTCCACTAGGCTGTAAGCCAGAAAGCTCCCATGAAATTTGGCACTAATAAAAACACCATTAAGCAGTAATAATGTCGCAATTAAGTCAAAAGACAAACATCAATTAAGTCTAAGAGGGAAGATGATGCCACTTTGATCTTTTATTAAAAAAAGATTGAATCAAGTCTTTGGTTCCCTACAGGCACAGAATTTACTCTGAACTTAGTTGGTGTTAGAGCCAATGCTCAGCTCTTAAGTTTCATCATCCTCTTTCTCTACTTCACATTTGTTATGTTTTTCCTCTTCTCTATTCTTATTTGATCACTGGGATTGGAGTTACATGGTGTGTGTTTGTAATGGAGCAGGGCAAAGAAAGGTAAAGCTCCAACTTAACCATTTTATCATTTTACAAATATACTTCATATTTGCAAGAGCCTGGGGGACAACTGTACACAATCTGGCTCTGTATTAAATATTTGATTGGTTCTTGGGAAAACCATGAGATTATTACACTAGTAGCATGTGTAATTTACAAAATAAGCCAGTTTCAAAACAAAACAAGACACACAAATAGGCCTGTCTAGAATTTGAAGCTGTGCAGAAAGGTGGCTCTGAGTTTTTGAGGGAGGGAAATAGGGGGAGCTACTCTCTGAAGTTGGTAGCTGACTAACCTCTACCACCGAGTCCGCCACGACCCATAGCTCCACGCCCTAGGCCCCCTCTCCCAGGACCTCCACGACCTCGGACACCACCTCTTCTTAAGCCCATTCGGGGAGCTACGGCTCGTCCACCTCGGAGCAGGTTTTGACCTTGGAGAGGAGGCATACAATGTATAGGCAGGTAAATCCAAAAGAGACAAAGTAGATTCTAACCAAAGGAAGGCAGTGAGGGTTAAATGAGAGTAATCTGGTTAATTTTTAGGTTGGGTGGGGCAAATTGAACACTGTGAACAGATTATGCTGCTCTTTATTCAGTCAATTCAACAAGTATAACAAAACCCACTTTCCAAAGATGTGGGATTAAGTTAATTAAGTATATAAATTAGTAAGTAATAAGTATCCATTGAATAATCAGATACCTAGCATTATGGCAGATTTAACGATGTGCTTCCTGCTCTCCATAGGTTCTTGTGGAAAACAAAAACCAAGAGGAAAGAGTATTAATAGTGCCCAGAACATAACATATAGCTAAGTGCTATGACTCAATTTGTCCTATTCTTTTCCAGATCAAAGAGTGTTTTAAGAGTATCAGAAATATGAGAGATAGCTGAGACAGAGGCCAAAAGACCAGAAAATGTCTTAGACTTGACTTATTCCTAGAACTTGAATGTGCTCTGATTCAAGCAGCAGCAGGTGTGTTAAAATGGAATGGAGATGACATGAATTACCTGTTGTTATGCAGGTCATAGCCTCTCACCATTGCACATTATCAGAAAAGGAATGGTATCGATAAAAGACATGCAGCACTATTAAAAATATGTGATTTCAAAAGTTATTAATTATATTAATACAAATTCAGGCTTAAACAAATGTATCCATAAGCAGCCCAAGTGAAAAGGGAAGAGAGTAGGGCTCAATAATTACCAGGTATACAGCACTGACCTCGGAGTGACATCCCGCCCCTAAGCAAGGTTCTTGTCGCTCGTCCTCCACGTAGTCCTCCTCTGGGTAAGCCTCTCTGGATTATCGGCAGGCCTCGTCCTCCGATTGCTCCTCTGGCCAGGGCCCCTATGGGTCGGCCTAACCGTGCCTGGATGTTACTCTTACCCAGGCGCTGCTTTAAGCTCTTCTGGAAGAAAAGGTGTTGGGGGGATTGAGATCAAAAAAGCAATCCAGTTTGATATGGCAACTTAAAGTGCAGAGGAAAAAAGCAGCAAGTGAGATGTCTAGTGTGGAGGGAGATACACTGTCATAAAGATTCCAAACCAGAAGCAAGCCTTTGCCTCGGAACATGTACATAAAAGACAAAATCGGATTCAGAGTAGAAACTCTTTAAACTCGGGAGTATGGTTCCATGAAATCGCATCACTACAAATTACCTCACTACTTTTGGCTACTTATATGATACCAATTGGGACTTTAAGGAAGAACACTCTTATAGTTTGTTCAAATCATGGATTCTGATGTTTTTGAACCAAAGGTTGATACATGGCTTGATTCATACCTGCCCAAGGACTACCACTGTCTTCAAAGGCTTACTCAAACACCATAGAAGTTCATCACACCCAGGGCAAAGTTAAATTACAAGTTCATTTGAGTTCTTGTGACTTTAAGAATAAGATTGATTTCTCAGTCAAAGAGGCCAGGCTGCTCCATTTTTTTTTTCCTCTGAGTATCTATCTCCAGACGGTCCACTTTTTACCTTAAGAGGTAAATAAACACAAAAAGTCAAACTTTCTTTCCTTACATTTCATAAATCCCACATCTACCTTTTTCAAACAGCTTCAACGAGCCAGTATAACAACCTTTAATTAAAAATAACGCAAACGTAACCCTGTACAGAGACAGCCAATCTTATTTGTTAGAATTAAGATGGGTGAGCTATAATCACAAAACTCAGGGCTACATTTGAACAAGTATTTATCAGGGAGGTAAGAGATTTAATAATCTGTCTCTCAAAACAAAGTCAATAAAAATCATCAAATCTTAAAAGAATTCTTTCAATTAAAGGGGGCATTATGGTTTTAAATATCATCATGACACTAGCAAATCTGTTTTCCTATAAAGTCATCAATCAATATGAATGATAATCTAACCCTCACCATGTGACAACCAAGATTTTTCCCCCTTTAATATCCTCCCTAAAATGATGTTCTGAGGCATTATTAGCCCTCTAACACAAGATCACAAAATATTTCTAATTAAGAGGGGTAGGAAAGGCTCTTATATTATTTATCAAGGGCTACCAAACCCAATCATAGGTTCTGTAGTACCAGTTTCTCAACAGCACACAATTGATTATGGGGATAGGATTCTATGTCACATCAAGTACATCTTCCTAATATAGTCAGAGAACCACACAGTGCTTAAAAGTTCCCCTTTCTTCCAGATCTTTAATTTCCAAGTCCTATGAAGCAAGCAGCTTCACTAGTAGAAAGCTTAGATGGGGCAGTCCTGTCACTGCATAAAGTTCTATTGACCAACATTGTTCCAAGAGCTACATCCTGCATATCCTGTATTTTAAGGCTATTTATTGGAAGAGCCTTTAGAAGATATGGTATCTTCAGTTATTTTTGTACATTTACTCTTGGACAATGTGGTGCTTTTTATGATTTTCCTAAGGCAAAGATGAGTCCAGTGACTCCAAAGCTTAAGGTAACAGAAGCAGAGCACCTCATTTATTTTTGGTCAATGAGCCCAATGGCGTGGGGTGGGGGAGGGATGGGAGTGTGTGTTATATTTAACTGTTGAATTTACACACAGCCATGCAGTGCTACCAGCTAAAGTCCTTACAGTTGCATGGCACCGCCCTCCAGACGTCCAGCCACAGCTTGGACATATCCTTCCACAGCCACTGTCCGGACTTGCATATAAAGTCTATGAATGATAAAGAGCAAGTTTAATTCCAGTTCTGAATACAATTATTTCTTACTGGAAGTTTGAAAGAGAATTTCCTAATTCTTAAATTCCTCAGTGCTCTCATGCTACTTTACTGATAAAAGTTCAGGAGCTGTGGGGATGAGTGCACCCTATTCTTTTTTTTTAGCACTGACAATCTGTGACTAAAATTTTCAGACTTTTTAGATTAGAGGATCATGAAAAATAAAATGTCATTAGTTTTGTGAATGAAATCATAGGGTATGAAGGATATTTGGAAGATAATCAGGAACACAAACCAACTTTCATTGTGGAAAAAGTCATAAATCTACTCTGGGAGTGAAAAATTTGAGAATAAAAAAAAAAGATTAACACTTATAGACAATATAGGAACAGGCTACACTGACGGCAAACTCTCCAAGAATCAAAAACAATTAAAAAAAAAAGTTACTTATTAGTACCTGCCAAAGTTGGAATTCTCAGAGCTTCTCTTTGCTGCAGGTATTTCAGTTTTTGCCCTGAGCCACCTTGTAATTATCCACATGTCCTGACAGCCTCAGTAGACTGCCTGACAGATCATCAGCTGCTTCTGGAACATTAAGACTCATTCTCTCACCTGCTTAAGCTTTAATGCTGCCTGGACAGAGGGTCTATTCTCCATCTGCTGGGCCAGTCTTCTGTTTCTGGCACTGGCTAGCTGCTGTTGTTGCTGCATCGAAGCTCGAATATTCACTGGCATCGGCTGTTTGTTCTTCAGCATATTAGTAAAGCTTCAAGGTCGAACAAAATGGATGTTTAAATAAAAGCTTTATTACAAAACATTTATTGGCATTTTCATGGCTTGCTAGACCAGGAGCTCCAGATCCCACGAACTTTAAGTAAAGTGGTACACTTAGATCAAGGCTGATGTGGGTTAAAGACTCCTCTGTTTCCACAAACTTGCAAGAATAAGAAACTTAGAAATGCAGCTAAGTGCAGCACATTCAATCAAAAGTGATAACAAGGGTTCAAGTAACGGCTTTTAGAGAAATAGAAGGTATGAAAAACACGCAATAAGCAGATATGACGACAATGAGACATAGAAGATGTAGTTTCAAAGACAGACAAAAAAAGGCAAAGCTGTAGGAGACCAGAGTGCATTTTAAGGGCAAACATGAAGAAGAAAACAGAGCACCGTCAAAATTCATGGAAATTGTACCAGTTACAACTGAGTTGATTTGACACATGGCAAACCCATGTGTGGCGGAGTAAGGTTTCTTACGGCTTAGTTTTGAGAAATAGATTGCCAGCCAGGCCCTTCTTCTGAAGCGCCTTAGGGAGGACTCAAAACTGCAAGCTCAATTAACAACTAAGTGTATTAACTATTTGCACTAAGTAAAAACTATGGAATCAGTATATTCATACCAACTATAGAAACACATAACATTTTCTTATCTATTTTACTTAATAGCTTCTGGATACTGAGATAGGAAGTGTGTATCATACCAAAGAGGATAGGTAAGCAGCAGACATGCTTCAGAAAAAGCAAAAATAGACATTAAAGTAAGGCTAGTAATCTAACATCAACTTAGTTTACTGACCAACAAAAGGGCCTCAAAGAACAAAGTCTTCAAACAGAAACTACTTTAAATATCTAAACTTTTCTTAGTTTCAAATAATCCCTTTCCCCTACTCCAAATAATTCTGAGAAAGTTAGGTCATTTAAGAGCTTGTGAAAGACAGCCTATTATTCCTGTCAAGGTTTAAATTTAATAGAATGAAGGAAGAATACAACTGTAAAAGAATGCAAAACAAAGACAAACTAAAAGCAGAATGGAAGAAAAGTGAAATGGAGCAAAGCAAGTGCCTCTTACAAGGCCCAAGAATGACATTCAAGGGCCTTTGGACAGATTCACGGCTTGCTACCTGCCTCTTACAGGCCAGACACAATACTGCTGGTCTTGGACTGGGCAGCAAGCCTACTGCAGCCAGGGTACCATGCTACCGTGCTGCACCACCCCTGTATCAATGTAAAAAACGTGAAGAGAGGGAGGGTGTGAGGAGTCTTTTAAAATACATCCCACCAGATAAAGGTTTCACACAGCTTAATATAAAAATCTACTGATAAGGGGTTTTGGAAGAACCGCCCAAATTGTTTTGTGTACCACATAAGATGCAACTAAGAACAGAAGTCTGTAGCCTTCTGTTGATACTTAGTTTAAAACCATGTGGGTTGTTTGGTTTTTTTTTTTTTTGGTGCATTGGACCCCAGGGCCGATTTAAGTTATGTTTTCTTATGAACGAGCTGAAGTTGCTGTTGGCTGCCTCACCGCTCATTTAGAGACATCTTGGTGGTGCTTTTTAGCACAACTTTCGGAGCTGACTGTGCAGCCATCTTCAAATCCCGAGAATCTACAAAACACAGCGGGTAAAAAAAAAACCATGTTGAAATAAAGACCATCTCATATCTCATTTCTGCAAGAGTTAGAACCAACCATAAACTAAAAAAAAAAACAAAACAAAATAAATAAAATTAGTGTAAAAGCCTTTCCAGTAAGGCAGCACACACAGCTGGTGCAGAAGGTCGGGTGTTGAGCAACCAAAAAGGCTGGCAGTTTGAATGCAACAGCTGCTCCTCGGGAAAACACTGGGCTGGAGGGTCTCCCTTCACTAGGATTTAGATTCCAAAACCTAGCAGAGGGTCGTGAGTCGGACTCAAAAAGCAGCGGACTGCGTTCCCCGAGGGCCACGTGAAAAGCCCCGTCACGCGCTTTAGTTTATAAAGCGATCGCCTCCAACTCCTGACATGGACGGCCACCAGGACAACGCCTGTCTGCGGAGATGGTGGGACCGGAGGTTTTTCTTAACTGGCCGCATATGACGTGACATGGGGGCGCTGGGGCTTCAGCCCGAGGCTAACAGAGAAGCTGGCGATTCAACATCTCAGCGGCCTCCGCGCAGACCTCCAAAGTCACAGCCTTGGGGCGGGTGGGGGCCGGCGCCTGGAGCGGGCAGAGTGGCCGCCACGTGCAGCCGGACGCGGGCACCACCCAGGACCCGAGGACGGAGGTCCGCAGCCGGGGCCCCGGAGCCGCTGCGACACCGACGGCTGCCGTCAGACCCCACGGCGGCCACACCCGCTGCCATCGCGCCGATCGCACCCACCGCCACCCTGTCGGGCTGCAACCCCAGCACCCTCAACCTCTGCACCGGGGCTCCTCCCCGCAAAGTGCCATCACCCCGCCAACTTCCTTTCCCGTCCCCCTTACTCCTCCAGGCCGCCATCAGCTTCCAGTTCCTTCCCTCCTCATCCTCCTCCCAGGCTCCGCCCCTCCGAGGACCACCCCGCCGCAGCACCCCCGCTTCCGCGACCACCCGCCCCATCCACCGCCCACGGCTGTCCCTCTGCAAACTCACCAAAGGAAACGGACGCCAGTGCTTCTCCCGTGGCTGCCACCACGGCTGCGGCAGGCGGGCCGGGGCCCGGCCGAACCCAAGTTCACGGTGCGGGGGAGGCTCGGGGTGATCTGGTGGGCGGTTGGTGAGATGCGTAAGCGATAAACGGCTAGGCTTGTTCAGTTTCTGTTGGCTCTTTTGTCTGGTCAGTCCGCTTGTTCACCCAGCCTGCCCTTTGCTTCCTTTCGGACACGACAGCTGCCGCCGACACCGCCACCTCCCGCTCGATGGCCAAAACAAAATGGCGGCCACGCCCAATGCGGAGTGGGGCCGGCTAAGATGGCGTCGGCGCGATTGCATCAGACGTCAGAGCACGCAGCGAGGGGGCGGGGAGCCGCGGTGCCGGTTTACTCCAAGATCGGGGGCGGGGCCCCGAGAGGGGCTGGGTCCCGAGGGGGAGGCGGGGCTTTAGGGAAGGACCGGTTGGCCTGACACGGAGGGCTCGGCCCACCAAAGCGCATGCGCAATAGCCTGATCCGAGATTTCGTGAAGGTGCCTCATGGACCGGGCAGTTTTGGTCTTGTAATCTCCTAAAACCATTTCTGATTGGTATTGCTGAGAGCCGAGTCAGTCACCATGAAAACAGTGTTCATATTCCCTTATTCATCCCTCCGTCAGCTAAGTTGTTGAGACTACAGACTCGTAAAGACTGCACACAACAGATCAGAACCTTTAACCAGGGCCTTCCTCTCTGCCGTGCTCAAGGGCGTTATAGTCACTGTGTCAACCATCTCCTCCAAGTTCTTCCCCTCTTTCACTTATCTCTCCAAGCATGAGCTAAGCCAAAGTGGTGACAGTGTGTACTGTGGAGTCAGAACCGACTCATAGCCGACCCTCCAGTGGGTTTTCAGAGGCAGTAAATCACACAGGAGAATGCCCATCTTTCACTGAAACAGCTAGTGGATTCCGACCGTGGACCACTGTGTTGGCATCACACAGTGTAACAATAAATAAAAAACAAACAACACACCAAACTTGGGCTTTTATCCCGTCTCTTTCGGATGACCAAGGGGGCAATATCTCTTATTTAATTTCGTTTTCTTTATTAAAGCAGTGAGATGTGTGGGAAGGCCCGCGTTGGGCCTTTACCGGATCCTGAGCCATTTGTCACCACGCTAACCTCTCCATTTTCCTTACTTGATCCCTATTTGAGGAAGGACTTTGCGTCTCTGCTCACCCTTGCATGTCCTCCCTCTTCACCTACCATCTATATGGATTTTGACAGAGGCACTTGATTTATGCCCAGACACACAATTAAGTGCGCAACTGTTTGAGAAATTAATGGATGAGGCCATTTTCAACCCCTCCTACCACTTTGTGTCTGTATTTTAATGGTCCTATGTCCCTTCTGGATTTGAGCCAGATACGGGGTAAGGATGTTGTTTTTTTCCTTCCCCCCCCGCCCCCCCCCATACCCTCAATTTCTATACACTGTCTAGGACATGGTATCTGTTACTAGTTGACACAGAGTTGATTTCTGACTCATACTTACTTAACCATATGTGTCAGAGTAGATCTATGTTCGGTAGGGCGTTCAGTGACTAAGTTTTTGGAAGCAGATCACTAGTATTTTCTTTTGAGGAAACTCTTGTTGGAATCTAATTTCCATCCTTTCTGTTGGTAGGAAAATGCATTAGCTTTTGCATCACCTATTGTTACGTGCTGTCAAGTCACCTGCACCTCTATGTTTTACAGCTCTGAAGCCTGCCCTATCCTGAGTCAGTTCTGACTTGACAATACTCAACAACATCAAGACCTCAGTCAATATTGTTGAATGGAGATATTTTTTTTGTCCGAAATTTCAATGTCTCCTTCATTGACAGCTGGAACCCTGACCCCCCCCCCCCAATTTTAAACATCCTTCAAGGTGTTGTTCTGTACCATGGAGTTGGAACCAACTCATAGCAGACCTTCCTGAAAGTTTTCAGAAGCTGTTAACCACCTGGGAGGAACTATTCCCTCTTTCTCCTGTGGAGCAGCTGATGGATTCAAACTGCCTTTTAGGTTGGCAGCACAACGCATTACCACTAAACCATCAAAGCACCCTATTCTTCAAATAGGAGGGTGTAATACAAGTAAATTCCTTCCCATGTAAGACTCCTTCCCAGATAAGGCAAGGTGGAACCTTCCATTCTCCACCCAGTTCTGGGTCCCAGAGGAGACAGACAGCAACCGGCTGGCGAGTGAGAAGCCTTTAATGAAAGGAATTGCAGACCTGGTTTGCAACTCTTGCGCCCTTGATGGGAATGTGGAGAGGGAAGAAAACGGGGTTCAGGGCAAGTTGGGTGAAAGGGCGTGTCTGGCACAGTGGAGGGGAAGGGCGCCGCTTTCTGGGGCTGTCTGTTCAGCTGTTCTCCCAGAAGAAGTTGTTACAGGCCACAGTGAGGGCGGCCACCAGCACCACATACTCCTGGAAGTCCACCTCCCCGTCTCCATTCTCGTCTAGCTCCTTCATCACCTTGTCCACAGCATCTGCATCCTTCTGGGCCTGCCAAAGAAGGAGAGGGAGAGGAGAGTGGATAAAAAGTATAGGGCCCTACCACTGAGTCAGGGAAAAGAAGGTAGTTGACAGAGAATAAAGGAGAGAGGGATGATTGAAGGGAGAACTACATCTAGTGGGCCTTCTGCTTCCCTTTTCAAAAGTAGTCAACAGTCATGGACTAGTTGTCTAGCGAATAAATTCCTTAACATGGCAGAGGGACAATATTAACATCAATTGCCAAATGCACAATGCTTATAAAGAGTCAGGCACAATACTCAGTGTTAATAAACATCATCTAATTTAAATTATGAGGCTCCATCTCACATACTTTGGGAACAAGGCCAGGAGGGACCAGTCCTTGGGGAAGGACATCATACTTGGAAGGGTAGAAGGACAGTGCAAGAGGGGAAGACCCCAGATGAGATGGATTGACACAGTGACTGTGGTAATGGGAAAAAAGTAAGATTGGCTCAGGACAGGGCAGGGTTCAGAGCTGTTGTGCATAGGGTCACTATAAGTCACAGGTGACTTGATGGCACATAACAACAACAATCTTAAATATAAGAAAATATGAGCCTCCAATGGGTTTCTGAGGCTGTAAATTTCACAGGAGAGTACCCATTTTCTCTAAAGAAGTTGCTTGTGAATTGAAACTGCCAGAGAGGCCTTTGTATTAGCAGTGTAACTCCCTGTCAACTAGGCCATTGCAGCTCCCCTGATTTAAATAGAAGAAAATCTGTGCTGTCAAGCTGGAACTGACTCATAACTAACCATTTAGTACTTTTTCAGAGGCAGCAAATCACAACAGGAGGAGAGTGCCCCTATCTTCCCCCAAGAAGCAGCTGGTGAGTTTGAACCAATTGCCTTTGGGTTTGCATCATACCTCCTTACCCAGTAGGCCACCAGTGGGCCTCCCTTTTCATTATTATTCTTTTAAAAGTAATGAATTGCCAGTTCATGGTTAAGCAATGTGCCCCAAGTCACACAGTTACAAAGTGGTGGGGTTGGAATTGGAACCCAGGTCTAAGTAAATATCAAAACCTGTGCACTCTCTACTGTAACCTGAGGCTTCTCCTTTACTCTGTGACCCCTGTTAGTATTTGCAGCCTAATTATCTGTATCTTTTACTCCACCCATATTAAACTACTGAGCATAGTCTATCCTTTTTTCTCTCTCATGTTTTTGTTCATGCTGCTGTCTTCTCCTGAAATACCGACTTACTTAAATCCACCGTCATCAAGATGAATGCAACTCATTGCATTTACCCCAATTATATTCCAGTGGAAATTCATGGCTCAAATGTCACCTCTCTGGAGAAGCTAGCTCACTCCAATCAGGTTACTACTCTCCTAGAAACCTTTCGGAAATTCAGTTTAAGGTTCTGTACATTTCCAGAAGTTAGGGTTACCTTTCAGATGTCAGTCTTTCCTTTCGACACTGTGAACCTGCCTAGCTATTGATATATACACGGGGTCTAGCACTCAACAAGGGAGCTCTGGTGGCCTAGTGGCAAGAAGCTAAGTTGCAATCCCAAAGGCATGCGGATCGAGGCCACCAGCTGCTGTGCAGGAGAAGGATGGGCAGTCTACTCCTGTGCAATGAAATACCTCTGAAAACCCACCAAAGGGTCAGCTATGGGTTGTTTCTAACTCTGGTGTGCAGTAACAACAGCACTCAACAGGTGCTCCATAAACAAGGGCATCTGGGCCTAAGCCAGGGAAAGTGGAAGAGAGATCCAGAAGAAAAGCTTGGGAGGGCAGGGTGAGGGTTGGCTGAGCTGGGGATGCGGATGGAGATGACAGGGACAGGCCCACCCCCTCATCCACTCCACCCTCGACCTCCACTCCCCGCTCACGTCCAGGAAGCCCGAGAGCTCAGACTGCAGCAGTTCTTTCAGCTCTTTCTTGCTCAGCTTGTACTTGTCCCCCTCCTTTCCCGAGTGGGTGTGGAACACGTTGATGAGGGTCTCCATTGCAGTCTCGAGCTCAGAGCCCATTTCAGCAGCTTACCTACCCCTACAAAGGATGGAAATAGCAGAGGAAGTGAACTCTGGGGCTGCGGTGAGGGGTGCTCTGGCAAAATTTTTGCAATATTTGGAGAAATCCAAACAAACCTAAATCCAGACCAACGGGAGCCAGGATTTAGTCATGGACATATGGGTAGATGGAGCTGGGCTGGCCCTGGAGTGATGCCAGGAGGGAGTCCTGGCCGCCAGGGCAGGGACTGAGGAAGGTGGGGCAGAAGTGGTCACAGGATGTCACCAGACTCTATTTTTACCCTGGACCTTGCCTGCCCAGCACAGCTAAGTTCTGTTGTTGGAGGTGGTGGGCTGGGGTCTCCTTCACAATCTTGACTACTCTACTCACCCCTAGCTAGTGTGATGCCCTCTGCAGAGAGGGGTAGCAACCAGAGTAGGTGGTCCAGGACTTCCTGAGGACTTCTCTGCCACCAAGCTCTCTGTCAGCAACCTAGGGACCCATTGGGCCTTCAACTCCGTTATCTCCTGAATATGGCATTGTGGCTTCCATTACCTCCAGCTTGGCTCTTCTCACTTCTCTGCAGAACCAGCCCTTCCTTCAGGCGAGTAGTGGGGAGAGACCCTTAACCCTAATCCCTGGAGCCAGGGCTTCCACAGTGGTGATAGACCTATAGGGCCTTGTCCCAGATACTTTCTAAACCCTTCTTCCCCCAGCCCCAATCTGGCCACTGAGGACCCTGAGGAATTCCAGAAAGGTTTATAGAGGGAATGAGGGCGTATGTGTTGGAGGAGATAAAAGACTGAATGTGAGAAGTCTTTTGAGTTCAAGGGGCTGGAATGGAGGAGAAGAATAGAGGGGTCTGTTGAGGTGCCTGCCGAGAGAGGGGGGCCCTCTTTTCCCTTGGCCCTGGGACAATGTGGCCCTCCATGATCTCAGAGGGCAGCTCAGGTGTCTCAGATTAGGTGTCCCCCATCCTTCCCTGGGCCTGGGAGACTGGACAATGGGCCCTGATCAGATGACATCCCAGCTCTTCAATGGAACCCTTGTCAGTGTCACCTGAACTCCGGACATGAGAAGTGGTTGTCACAGAGACACAGGGGGAGATGGAACCCAATCTGGGCCTGATGGAGGGGATAAGGGGCATGTGAGGGGGGGTGCTGGGGCTCAGTTACCTGTCTCTTTCAGAAGGGCCACCAGGAGGTTGCCTGGAGTCCTTGAACCCCCTGGGGTTTTGCGGGGTGGGGGCGCAGTACTGTGAGGACCTGGTTGCAGGGGTCGGATAGGGTGGGGTGGAGGTGAGGAGTGCGTGGGTGGGTGGACAGACAGGGCAGATGGAAAAACAAAGAGGAAAGGAATGGAGAAATAGGAATCTGGAGGTCTGGGCCAAGAAAGAGGAAGAGACAGGGAGGTCATGTGAAGGTAGATTTGGGGGTGGGCAGTGCCCCCTCGATCTGATATCGTCTATGCTCTGCCACCCCCGGATTTCCCCGGGACCAGGGCTCTTGGCACGGCTGGGTGTGGGTGGCAGAGGCTGAGGCTGGTGGGGGAAGTACAGGCAGGGCAGGCAGAAACAGCTGTTCTGTTTGCTCCCTTATTCTTACCTCACTGGAAGCAAGGCAAGGGCTGGGTCCCCATCCATGCGCCTCACAGGTTGAGGGAGGCCTGGAGGCGACTTGTAGGCTCTTTGCTACGAGTCTCCAGGAAGTTTGGTGTCTGCCAGGTTCCCCACAGGCTCCCTCGCCACCTGAGCTGCCAGATCTCCTGACCTTCACTTGCCTCCCCTCACCACTTTCTTGACCTTGTCTTTCCCAAAACCCAGACTGCCCCCTCTCCTCCCAGACCCTCTCTCATTCACAGTACTATAATTCTCAAGACTCTCCCAGGGTAGAGGGAGCCTTCAGAAGACCCTATCCCCCCAGTGGGCAGGGTAAGGCTCTTGCCCAGGTGAGGCAGGATACTCACTGTCGGCCTGGGCCTGAGATGGGAGCAGGTTCTGGACAGTCAGATGAGCCTGCAAATGTGGCTACCGGAGCTGTGTGAGGAGACCTGTCTTTAGTTGTCCCCCCCCCCCCCCCGGCTCCACCCCTTCACAGACACCCAGCGGGGCAAGGGGCCAGGAGTGGACAGAGGCGCCCTCTGTCTCCTGGGCTGGAACAGACTGCCTTGTGTCCTCCTCCAGAGCCTTGGTCACCCCCACCCCCCGTACCTCTCCTTTGCTCGGCACCAGCATGGCCAGGGGGCATGGGAAGGAGGCCTTGGGAGGGACCTGGGTGTCTTATCTCCAGCTCAGCTGGCCAGTCCCTGCAGCTGGCTGTGCCCTGCTGCATGGGAAAGGGCAGGATTCTCCTGAAGGGATTTTTAGCCTTGGGGTTTCTCCATAGAGACTCACTGGGGCGGTGGAGGGGAGGTGTGGTGGTGATCCCTGAGTGACTAACTTTATCCCGGGAGTGGGCTTGAGGGGTTTCAGTTTGAGAACCTCAGTTGAAGGATTGTAGCTCAGGGGCTCCACCATGGGATTCTTAGCCTTCAAGACTTTTTGTGTGTGGACACACAGAGATCCACTTAGGGGGTCTTGGTTTCTGAGTTCTGCTACCTTCTGTGACATTTCTAAGAGTTCGAGTCTGATAGCGCTGAGCTCCCCTGGTTGGTTCTCCGAGTCAGCAGCCGCCTCTCTCCCTAGGCAGACACATTCCTGAGGATTAGATGTTGGGTGACAGGGGCAGCAGGCTCCTTGGATTGGGAGGGACAGAACGCCTGCGGAGCGGGATCTCTCCAGGCGACTCCCGGCCTGTCCTCGCGTCCTCTTCCAAGTGGGGGCGCTGTGGGGCTAGTTTGGGGGGGGGGCCCGGCTTCCAAGCCTGACGGCGGCTGGAGGGCGTGTTTGGGCGGAACCCTTTCTTCCAAATCAACTACTGGAAACTCGATATCTCCGGGCTGGGGAGCCGCTTCCTCCGCCTCCACTGGGCGCTTATAAACCTCAGCCTAGCGGCTCCCGCGCGCTGCATCCTATCGCCTTGCCCCGGTGAGTGGTGGTCCTCTGAACCTGCAGGGCACTGCCTGAAGACCCCCTTTCCATCTCAGGCTCCTAGGTTCTTTACTCCGACCCCGCTCAGCTAGAGATTTAGAAAGTGGTTTTAGGAGATCACGTCACAGCAGAGAGGGTGGGGAGGGGGACAGCGACTGGACGCGTCCCCTTTCTCCAGCCCAAGCAGCCTCCTAAGTGCCCGGGGGACTGTGAGTGCTCAAATCTCGCTCCATCTGGGGTCACAGGGCGTCAAGCCCTGGAGTCCCGTCTAGGACCCCAGAAACCCGGGAACGGAGAGGGGAGGGTCTGTGGGAGGCTGGGCGGGGAACGAAGGAGACGGGTCTGCCCAGACCGAGCCAGCCAGCCCGCCCGAGCGACCGCAGCTGGGCATCTGCCAGACCCTCGGCTTCCCCTCAGGGAAGAGTGGCGAGCGTGTGGGCGGGAAGGCGGGTGGAGACCTAGGTCTGAACACAAACAAACTTCAGGCGCAACCAAGCTCATGACCTTTTGAAGCGGGGTGAGACTTCAGAGAGGCCCTTTTGGGACTGAAATCCCATAGAGGGGTTGCTAGACTTGAGAACACTCCAAAGAGGGACCCCTTCCCGCCACCCTCCACCAGTCTGAGAACTTACGGTTAGAGGACACAGTAGAATACACCCCAATCCTCGGGACCACCACAGAGGGGGTCTCAGACACACATCAAAAAGGACTCAGACTTCTACAGAAGGTGAGGTGACTGCAACTGAAAGTGCACTTCCTGCCCCACCTACACTAGCAGGGGGACCGCTGATCTCCAGCCCCTTCCCTTTCCTCTATAATTTTCCCACCACAAGAACCTTGAGGTGGCAAAACCAGGGTAGGGAACTCTGGCCAGTGCTGGCTCCCCGGGCTCCCTGACTTTCCCTTCCTGCGCTTTCGCCTCCTGCAGGTCAGCACCTCAGGTTCTCCGCTACAACTGTGGGGTCCTCATGGCAGCAGAGCCGCTTACTGAGCTGGAAATGGCCATTGAGACGGTGGTTACCACCTTTTTCACCTTCTCAGTGCAGGAGGGCAAGAAGGGCAGCCTCAGCTTCAATGAGTTTAAGGAACTGGTCACTCAGCAGTTGCCTAACCTGCTCAAGGTAGGTGGGGTTGAGATTTTGTGATACAGTGTCGGACAGCTGTGTCTTTGTGGGGATGATCATGTGATTGGTCAGGATAGTGTGACCACGGGTGTGATTGTAGGGATTCTGCTGCAGCATAAATGGTTCTGAGTTTTCTTACCTGGTGTGTGTGTGTGTGTGTGTGTCACACACACACACACACACACACACACACACACACACACCCACAGAAGGATGAGAAAGAGAAACTAAATGCAAGTGAAAGTTTGATGGGCCTTTGTACCCCCATTACATCATGCTCTTGGGCTCCTCTCTTATGTCCTTAATGGGCCTATTTAGTCTCGTTTTCCAATACAAGACTGATCCTAGAACTGGTTTCCAGGCAATTAACAGTCCACCAGAGCTAAAGGAAGCCAAGACAAAAACCAGGATCAACTGTCTCCCTTCACATATGTGGTGAGGTCCAGTGGTGTGAAGAGGCTGGTCAAAAATGAAAACTCAGTCATGCTGATGGAGTTACAGGAATTCAGTGTAGGAGGGACTTGTAAGAAGCATCTGTGGTCCCTTTCCATCCACTGTGGGAATCCCCTCAACAGTGTGGCTCCAGGGGCCATTCCATTTCTTTTACTAACAGGAGGGAGTCAGGGCTTAAATTTCATGGCCTCTCTGTTGGTATACCATCATTTCAGGCTGCTCAGTGTGTTATGCATCCTTTCTGAAAATTCCTAGGCATATAAAAGTAGGTGACTTATAGAGGTTTTATTATAAAAACAAAAACAACCAAACCCTAAACCATAAATGAATATATGAAACTCAGTGTGAAACTTGTCTGAAAAATCACTTCCATCCTTAGACGTTTCACTGTTGTACCTCATCTTCTCACTGAAAATCTAACTTTCCTCTGAAGGCCTTTCCCCTCCCCTGCTGCCTTCTATCACAAGCTCCCTTTGGGCGAGGAAATGCAGGAGGGTAGGCGGCTGAACTCGGCTTTTCTTTTTTTTTTTAATTTTTGTTTATTTATTTTTTGTGTGTGTGTATGTGTGTGTGTGTGTGCCGTCAAATCGGATCTGACTGGTACAGGAGGAGATTGTTCCTCCTTCTTCAGCAGAGCATCTGGTGGATTTGAACCGCGCACCTCTGGGACTGCAGTGCAGTTTCCTGCCACTAGGCCACCAGAGCTCGCCTGAACTCTGCTTTTCAATGCTCCTTCCACATCTTGAGTTTTTCCTTTCTAAACACCATCACTCTTTGGAAGCACATACACTACTGCTACCTAATCATAACCGTCCAGTCCCTCACTTCCTGGTCCTTTTCCCATGATTGCGTCCATCAGTGGCCCTTCTGTCAGTGGTTCTCTGTGGCCTCAGCATTCTCACAGGCCACTCACTCAAAACCTGGGCTTTTCCATTTCTTGAATTCCTCACTCTCAATGATTCTGCCCATCCCCATCTCAGTATTCTGCTTCTCTATTCATACTTTAGACCTTGTCATTACCCAAAAATGCCTCACCTCCAAGTCTTAATTTCAAAGATTCTTTTCTCTAACTACCACCTCTTGACTTTGCAAATCTGTCCTGCTATCTTGTTCTTCCACCCAGTGTTTCCATTATTCGACTGGCCCTCTAATCTCTTCACCCTTTTCTCATCTTTCATCATCATCCCTTGGGTCATGTCCTTATTTCCTTCTTACTCAACTCTGGTTCTAAAGTTCATTTTTATAATCACTCCTTTAACTCCTTGACTTCTGCCTCTTTCTGTTCTTGTCTGGCAGAACCCTCACAAGCCTGTTGCCCTCCTAAGTTGAGTCTGATGCATGAGACTTCCATATGGTGCAGAGCACAACTATCGCGCCCTAAGATATTTTTAGATAGCAGATAGTAGGTTTATGGAAGCAGATTGCTAGGCCTTTATTCCATGGTGCCAATCGTGGGTTTGAATTGCCAACCTTTAGGGTAGTAGTTAAGTGCCAGTTGCTTCTGCCAGGCAGGTTAAACCCAACATTCTACCTATATTAGCTTCATGGTTCAGCTGCTGGTTAGAGCTCTTGTTCTGCATCTGCATTCAGAGCTGAGTCAAGTTGGCGAGAAAACACACAAGCCGTGCTGTCTCCCTCTATATCTCTAACCACTAACTCCAGGGAGACTCTTTGCAGTTCTATGACATTTTCTTAGTGGTGTCATTTACCAGTTCTTTCAGGTGGTTATTTCACAACTGTTCTTCTAGTACCTCTCCCTACAATTTTTCTCTTTCAGTTGATGCTTTGCTTCTTAGTTGATGGAGAAGATAGTAGCAGTCAGGACACTTCTGTGTGCTTACTCTCCAAAATCTACCTCTTGATCAGCACATTCTCTGCCTCCCTCCCTTCTCCTGTGAATCATCTGCCACTGTTCCTAAGGTGAAGCATCCACTGGGGCCCTAGACCCCATCCTTTCTCACCAACTGAAAGCGTTTATCCTTGCAGTTACTCTCCCACTGGCTCTCATGTCTTCAAATTATTTCTCTCATATTACGATGGGAAAGTCTGCTGTTAGGAACCTCTCTGAAGTACTCAAGAGCAACGGTGCCTCTCTGGAGACTAAGGTGTGCCTGATACAGGCCATGGTCTTTGCAATCACTTGTTATGCATCAGAGAGTTGGACAATGACTAGGGAGGACAGAAGGAGAATTGATGCCTGTGAGCTGTGGTGCTGGAGAAGAGTATTGAATGCACCATAGACTGCCAAGAAACCAAACAGATTGATCCTGAGAGGGTTAAACCAGGCTACTCCTTGGAGACAAGGATGCTGGGGCTTCGTCTGACATACTTTGGATATGTTGTAAGGAGGGACAGGTCCTTGGAGAAGGGCATCATGCTTGGGAGGGTGGAGGGACAGCGCAGGAGGGGAAGACCCTCTATGAGGTGGCTTGATTCAGTGACTGGGGTAATTGGGATGGGTGTGTCAGAGGTAGTGTGATTGGCACAGGATAGAGCAGGTTTTAGAGCTGTTGTACATAGGGTCGCTATGAGTCGCAAACGACTTGACGGCACATAACAACAAACAACAACATTGGATCATTCTGATAAATTTACAGATATGATATAGGGTCTCCCTCATCCTTAAAAAGAAAAAGAATCCATCAACAAATGAATGGGTAGAGAAGCTGTGGTATGGTCACACAGTGGAATACAATGCAGCACTGAAAAACAAGAACTCATGAAATATACAAAGTGAGTGGCCCTGGAGGACATTATGCTGAGTGAAATATCTTAGTGACAAAAGGACAAATACTGCATAATGCCACTGTTACAAAACAGGACTGACATGGGGGTTGGGAAGAAACTAAGAAAAGAGGGGATAAATAACACTGCATATAAATAGATTAGTGAAAGAACTGTCTAAAAGAAATATATGATTAGGTATTATTTGTATAATAATAGTCCAGAATAAGAAGTGTATAGCAAAGTGGATTGAGGGGCAGGGGGAAGAAATTGTACAACAACGAAAAAATCTTTTTAAAGAGAAAAGCGAACTGGGGGTTGTAGGGAGGAAAATGTGCAACAATGAATGAATGGAAATCCAAATTTCCTGTATAATTTCATTAACATATCAATAAAAAGAATTAAAAAATAAAAAAGAAAAGAACCCCCCCTGGCTCTATGACCCCTCCATCTCTGCCTTACAATTCTGATCTCTTTTATAGCAAGACCCCTCAAAAGCTGTGAGAGCCATTCACACTTACTGCCTTCACTTTCTCCTCTCCTGGCATTGTCTTCTCTCTTATTTGCTCTTGAGTCCACTTTCACCAGGCTGTCCTCTTCACAACACTAGAACTTGCCATTGTCACAAGTGGTCTTGCTGCTGAAAGGTCAGTTACTATTTCCTGTTCTTGGTTTTCTTGGTACAGAGAGCTCTTGGTTCCCCACTTTCTCCGTGGCTGCTCTTCCTTCATCTGCTTTGCTTTGCACATTGAACTAATATCATCCTCTTCTTCCCAATCTCTGAATGTTGGTGTGGCTCCAGGCTCAGCTTTTAGACAAGTTTATATGCTCAGCATTTCACAGGCAGAAAGAACTGAAAACAAATTCAAGCCTTGAATTGCAGTACCTAGAGATGCCATGGGCAAAATCTTGAATGATCCGGGAAGCAACAAAAGATGGAGGGAATACACAGAATCACCATACCAAAAAGAACTGGCTGACGTGGAAATATTTAATGACATACCATGTGATCAAGAGCCAATGGCAGGGGAGGAAGAAGTTCAAGCTGCAGTGAAGGCATTGGCAAAGAATAAGGCCCCTAACAAATAGAAAATGTTAAAAAAAACCAAACCGTAAAATAAAAAGTCCCAAGAATTGATGGGCTACCAATTGACATGTTTCAAATGACAGATGCGGTCTTGGCCTTGGATGTGTTCACCTGTCAATGCTAGGAAATTTGAAGGACAGCTGCCTGACTGATCTACTGGAAGAGAACCATATTTATGCCCCTTCCCAAGAAAGGGGATTCAACAGAATATGGAAATCATCAAACAACATCATTAATTTCACATGTAAGCAAAATACTGCTGAAGACCACTAAAAATCAGTTAGACCAGTACATAGATGGGGAATGGCCAGAGGATTAAGGTGGATGTAGAAGAGGCTGTAGCTTGCTGATGTCAGATGTATACTGGCTGAGAGCAAAGAATACAAGAAGAATGTCTATTTGTGTTTTATCGACTATGCAAAGGCATATGACTGTGTGGATAATGACACATTAGCTGACATTGAGAAGAATGAGAATCCTAGAACACTCATTGCTATGGAGAGCTTGGACTAGATAACTATATATCAGAGTTTATTAGTGATTGTTGCCGTTGTTGATTGAGCATGACTCAGAGCGACTATTTTTTTATTATTATTATTAAATTTTATT
>NW_006399926.1:5127054-5129583 GCF_000299155.1 Elephantulus edwardii
CTGCTTATGAGGTTTTCCGTCCATTCCAACAACTACGAAATAGTGAGAAGAGTGGGACCTCAGAAGCCTTTTAGGACCAATTAGTAGGCTCTGTGTCCAGGAGAAAATGAATATACTTACCAGTAATGTTAATAGAGTGACTCTATTAATAGTGATCACCAGGACTAATCGTCTGTATGAGTCCTGACCTCATCTACCCCGAGGCAGAAGATTAGATGGTGCCTGGCTATCGCTACCAGCTGTGCTGATCACAAAGGCCACAATAGACAGACATGATAGAATCAAAGAAGACGGTGGAAAAGAACCCCAAATCACTAAAGATAACAAAACTAGAGGGTCAGTGAACGAGGAAGATCCTCCATGGGATGGATTGCCACGGTCGTTACAGAAGTGGGCTTGAGTTTAAAAGTGACATACGATAGGGTATTATGGTTATCACAAGAGTCCAGAATGAAAGTTGCGTACTGGAGTGTACTCGGGGCGGGGGAACTGTATACCAATGAAGGAATGTTTCTTTTACTTTTCAAAGAGAAGAGGTAACTGTGGGGGAGGGGTGCACAGGGAGAAAAGTGCAACAGTGAATGAATGGAAATCCAAAATCTCTGTAAATGTTCATTAAAATTAATAAAATTAAATAAAATTAAAAAAAAAAAAGAAATGGGCCTGAGCGGGATGGAGATCGGGCGGGGGGATGGAAGAGGGCAGGGCACGGTTTCCATCTGTTGTTTATAAGGTCTCTGTGAGACCTCACGAACTCTGGGACACCTAAGTACAACAATTCTGAGTGGGACACCACTACCTTTCTTTCCATTTGTTGTTCTAACATAGCGTGGGTGTTGCTTCGCTTGCTAGAAGATATGCCACCAGTAAGAAGTCCTGGCGACATAGTATGTTATCGACTGTACTGCTAATTGCAAAGGAGGGAGTTCAGCAGTTTGAAACCACCGGCCGCGCTGAGTGAGGAAGAGAGCTGTTTTTCTGCCGTGGAGATCTGCAGCTTCCACTACCTGATGGAGAGTCACCATTAGTTGAAATTGACTTGACTGCCTGTGAGTTTGATTGCCACCAACGTTACAAATGTCCCTTGGTGGACAGGTTTCAGTGGAGTTTCCAGATTATCTACTTATAAAATGTCTGGCTAATGAAAATCTTATGAATGACAGCACAGGTTGTCTGGTGACAGTGTTGAAGATGAGCCCCTTGGCTTGGTGTACTTAAAATAAGACTAGGAATCCAGGCACAGCAGACCATACAACTCTCTGATTCAAAATGGCCAATACCAGTGCATTTCAGTTCACTAATGCCTAAGTTGAAAGTCAGCTGTCAGGGACCTCTCCAGAATACGAAGAGCAATGATGTCAGTCTGGAGACTAAGGTGTGCCTGATCCAGACCATAGTCTTTGCAATTGCTTGCTATGCCTCAGAGAGCTGGACAAAGACTAGGGAAGATAGAAAGAGAATTGATGCCTTTGAGCTGTGGTGCTGGAGAAGGGTATTGAATATACCATGGACTGCTAGAAGAAGAAACAGGTTCATCCTAGAGATGGTGAAGCCACGCTGCTCCTTGGAGGCAAAGATTCTGAGGCTTCATCTGACATACTTTGGGCATGTTGCAAGGAGGGACTGGTCCTTGGAGAGGAACATCATGTTTGGAAGGGCAAAGGGATAGAGAAAGAGAGGAAGACCCTCAATGAGAAGGATTGATTCAGTGACTGGGGTAACGGGGGTAGTTGTGTCAGAGACAGCACAGGACAGAGCAGGTTTCAGGGCTGTTGTACATCGGGTCGCTTTGAGTTGCAAGCAGCTCGACAGCACATGACAACAACAATGCCTAAGCTATTGATCTTCAAGCATTTCCATTTTGAAGTTGTTTTTCAAAGTAGAATTAAAATTGAATGTGATGATATAGGGGCAATAAGACTGGTACTTTCACTTGATGATATGGCATGTTTCAAAAGGAAACAGTTGCAAACATTCGTTAATCATTTTAACTTGGAATGTATGAATCTCTGGGATAGTTGGAAGTCATAAAAAAGAAATGGAACGTGTGAAGATCAGTATCCTACAGATTCAACACCTGAACTCATTGCCATTGAGCTGGAACTCACTCAAGCTGGCCCTCCGGTGGGTTTCGGGGGCTGTAAATTGCGCCTGGAGAGACTGCCTATCTTTTCGCCTTGGAGCCACTGCTGGTAGGTTTGAGTCTCCAGAGAGGGGCCACCATGGGGTTAACAGCACAACTCCCTGCAGGCCGCTGTTATTGGTCATCTTGAACCAGTCATATGGCCTCTGATGCCCAAATTCCAGATTGGAGAAGAATTTCCAATTTTATTGCATTTGTCATTGAGAATAACATATTAAGATGTATCTTCCCACAACAAGATAAAGATAAATAATCCAATAGAAAAATGGGCACAAGATATGAACAGACTCTTCACCAAAGAAGACATTCAGATGGCCAACAAGCACATGAAGAAAAATGTTCAAAATCCCTAGCTCTAAGAGAGATGCAAATCAAAACAACTATGA
>NW_006399926.1:5130363-5163077 GCF_000299155.1 Elephantulus edwardii
ATGAATGAATGGAAATCCAAAGTCTCTGTAAATTTTCATCAAAATTAATAATAAACTAAACAAAAATAAAAATTAAAAAAAAACCCACAGGGAGACTAAGAAAGGGCCCTTTTCTCAGTGCTAAGCTGTGAGAGGACCTCTGCCTCAGCTTCTCTCTTTTTCAGAATTAAAAAAAAAAGATGTATCCTGAAATACAGTAGTATTAGAGCTAGGATGAGTTAATACAACTCAAACTCAAAAACTCAGTGCTGGCTAGTGTGTTCCTATTTACAGTGACTTTTTGTTGGATTTCCAAGATTGTATCACAATCTCTGCTGAAGCTGCTAGTGGATCAGAACAGCCTAAAGCATGGCCTTTGGGTTAGCAATGCAATTCACTACGACTATGCACCACCAGAAGTCCCTGTCAATAGTGACTTTAATTTATATGCCAACTGCTAATTCCAATGAAGGGAGCTCTGGTGGCCTGATGGTAAGGAGTTTGAATCCACTAGGTGTTCAGAGGGAGAAAAATGAGCAATCTCCTTCTGTGCAGTTTACAACCACTCAAAACCCACTGGAGAGTTGATTATGAGTTACTTCCAACTCAATGACAGTGAAGGAGTGAGTTGCAGTATTGAAGGAGTCTGTGGGCATAATGTGAAAGGATGGAGGAAACGTTAATGTACCAAAAAGAATTGGATTGGTCAATACTCGACCACTTAAGGAGGCAGCATTTGCTCGAGAATCAAAGATACAGAAGAAAGAAGTCCAAGCTGCACTGAAGGCTCTGGGAGGTGACTACCTGTGGGAAGTGTTTCAACAAAAAGATGTAGTCATGGCAACTCTCACGTGTCAATTCTAAGAAGTGAAATGGCCAACTGGCTGGCTAACTAGTACCCATTCCCAAAAAAAGATGATTCAGTGGGATTAGAAAATGATTGAACAGTATTGTTAATATTACATGCAAATAAAATTATGCTGAAGATAATTCAGAAACAGTTGCAGCAGTACATCAACAAGGAACTTCCAGAAATTCAAGCCAGATTCAGAAGAGAACGATAAAGGAGAAATATCAGTGCTGATGTCAGTCAGATCTTGGCAGAAAGCAGAGAGTAGGAGAAAGGTGTTTCCTTGTTTTATCACCAAAGACTATGTGGATCTAACAAATGATAGATAACGTTGAGAAGACTGGGAATCCCAGAACATGTAATTATATTCAGCACACAGACTAAACAGGAATGGAGAAAGGATACAACTCTGACACATGCCTTTCCTGATTTTAAACAATTCTGTGTTTCCTTGCTCTATTCTGACAACAGCCTCTTGGTCAAAGTCTAGCTTTCATATCACCATGGGATGAACAGGAGGACTAAGGAACTGTTGAGATCATAGAACTTAAAGGAAGTACCTAGGTTTGAACCAGGGACCTCTTGACTTGCAGTCAAATGCTCTACCACTGAGCTACATTTCCACTTCTGGTTTACAGAGCAAATCAGTTTTAATCAACTGAGCACATATACTTTAGTCCATGTACTCTCACTCATCACATCCTCCCCTCCTGTATTTCTTTTTGTCTTTATTTTATTTTAATATTTTTTATTGGGAAAAACATATTGGGGGTACAAGGAGGTGAGGGTTGGGGGCAGAAGGGTGAGGATGGGCCAGGATGCAGTTGCAGAGCTGCACAGTTTGGTCGGTGGGGGGAGCAGGTGAAGGAAATGATGAGGGTCCAGTGGGGACCAGATGCTACAGAGGAATGACAAGCATTTTCCAATAGTAATTAAACCAACTGTCTCATTGATTTGGGAATTGGATGCCGACTCTCTGACTTCTTCATGCTGAACAGGGGCGTAGATGTAAAGGGGGGAAGGGAGGATGCTTTATCACCTTACTGGTGGTCTTGGGTTACAGCTGCTTGCCTTCTTGCTCTGTTAGAAGATATTTTCCTGTTATTTGCTCCCCTCTGGACTGCAAAGTGTTTCCCCAGGTGGGTCCAGTGGGGATGGCTGGTTGAGCCCAGAGGCTCCATCCTCCTTTGCTTCCTTAGCTGTCAGTTGTATTTCCTTTTTGTCACTGGCACTGGGTTCAGGGTCAATTATGGAGTAAAACTCAGAGTTAAGGTTACCTATAGGAAAGGGAGCAAACCTAGAGAGAACAAACTTGTGAGTTACAAATAGAAGGGCTTTGAGGGTGTTGCTTTCAGGTTTAATGGGGGGGGGGGAGGGTGGCAGAAGGTGGCCTAGGTAACATTCTCTGGATACCCTAGGCATTCTTTTTTTTTCTTCTCCTTCCCCACCTCCTGTATTTCTCATTTCTAGTCTCCCTCCCCTCTTTTCATGGCTTCTGATCTTTGTCCTTGGACAAATGTTGCCCCTTTAATTGCAAGTGATTGTTCTAAGGAGTGCCTGTTGGTCAGGAGTGCCTGTGTTACAGCCTGCCTTATAAGCTCTTTTGTTCAGTTCCATACTTCAAAGGGGGTTCCACCCATATAACTAGTAAGGCTGGTCTTTTTTTTAAAAAAAATATGATTTTTGAGTTTTGTTCCACATTTCCCCCTATTAAATTAAGAGCCCCTTAAGAGCAGCCAGTAGTGGTAGGCAGGCACAACCCTTGTTCTGATTTCAGGGTTATGAAAGGAAATTTTTTTTTCTGATCTGTTAGTCCTTGTTTCTATGCATATTTTATTTTCTTCATTCTTCTTTGCCCTGCAGGAGGAGAGGCCAGAGGTTGCGTCTGAGGCACTCACAAGCTTTTAAGACTCCACTTGCCACTCACCAGTGTACTATGTGAAACATGTCTTTTTAAGCTATATTGTGCCTAATTGATCTTAACATTTCCTGAGACTATGGTTTTGGGTCCCCAAGTATTTTTTCCTGTTTTAGACAAGATTCCCTCCCCCCCTTCATTGTACTTTCTAATTGGTTAACTTCTGTGTACTTAAAAGTTAATGGATTTTGTGTGTTAATATTGTAACCAGACACGTTACCCTTTCTAACAATTTTTCTTTTCTTTTTTGTGAGAAATACCAAGTATACATTCTGAGCCAGACAATCTAGGTTCAGGTGCAAGTTTGTCATCCTTGGTTAGTTATTTAGTTTTTTTAATGTCTTAATCTTCTTACCTGTGATATAGACTCATAACAATACCCATCTCATTAGGTTGGTCTTGTATTTATTTGACCAGTGTTTATTGCTTGGCTGCTGTTTCCTGTCCTGATACTGTCCTAACTTACAGTGGTAAACAGGCATCTGGAGGGTGTCAGACATCCTCTCAGGCTGGGCTTAAAGTGGTGGACAAGATGGGAGAAGGCCCAGTCTTTCGTGGTAGCAGATTGGAAAGATCAGATGAAGTCAGCATGAGCTTTTTTAGCATAATGTCTGGAGCAGTCAGCATTATTAAGTGCTTACACCTACTGAAGTGCTAGACTTTATCACACTTTTGTTGTTTCTTCCAAGTATACAATTATATAATTGCTAATATTCTTTCCTAATACTTAACCCTTTTATTTCCCCAGACTGTGTTATTGTTTTTCCTCCTGATATAATTATACACTGGGCAGCATGGCCTTCAGCTGTCAACCCTTAGTTAGAATATTTTATGACTAAGCGTGATGTGACTTTAACATTCTTGTCAGTTCTTCTGTAAGTTAACTTGGTGCTAGCGATAGACTTGGCAGATCTTAGTCTTCATCCAAATATGGAGTGTCAAGCTCTGTCTGAGTCATCTTTCTTTGGCTTGATATTGATCAGTTGTTCAACACTCACTTTTTAAAAAAAATTATTATTAATTTTAATGTAATTTTACAGAGACTGAGGATTTCCATTCATTCATTGTTGCATTTTTCTCCCTGCCCACCCTTCCCTTCCCCTCAATCCATTCTTCTCTTGGGAAAGTAAAAGAAAAATTATTTCATTGTTATATAGTTCTTCCCCCTAAGTCCACTCCACTATACAGCCTTCATTCTGGATTCCTGTTATGACAAAAATACCTAATCACATATCCCTTTTAAACAATTTTCTCCCTCATCTGTTTCAATGCAGTATAAATTATTTATCCCATCTTTCTCAGTCTTCCCTCAACCCCGATGTCAGTCCTGTTGACAACAGTGGCACTATGCAGTATTTGTCCTTTTGTGACTGAGATTTTTCACTCAACATAATGTCCTCCAGGGTCACCCATTTTGAATAATATTGCATGAGTTCCTTGTTTTTCAGTGCAGCATAGTATTCCATTGTGTGAATATACTACAGCTTCTCTATCCATGTGTTTGTTTATGGGCACTTAGGTTGTTTCAAACTCTTTGCTATTGTGAACAAAGCAGCAATAAACATGGGTGTGCATATATCTGGTTGGATGTCAGTTATGGTCTCTTTGGGGTATATTCCCAGTAGTGGAATTGCTGGGTCAAATGGTATCTCTATTTGCAACTTTTTGAGAAAGCGCCACACTATTTTCCACAGTGGTTGCACCATTTTACACTCCCATCAACAGTGAATCAGGGTTCCAGTTTCCCCACAACCTCGCCAGTGTTTGTTGCTTGCTGTTCTGTTAAATTTTGCTATTCTGACTGGGGTGAGATGATATCTCATAGTTGTTTTGTCAACATTCACTTTTTAGAAAATCTTTTCGTGTGATTTGAGTGAAGGTTTACAGAGCAAATTTTCCATTCAGCCATTCACATGTCTTTTGTTTTGTGCCTTTGGTTACAATACCCATATGGTAACAGCATCCTTCCCACTTCTTCTTTGTGATCCTTGTTTTCATTAATCTTCTATCCTATCCTTTTCTCCTTTCTGAACATTATCTCTGGTCAAATGCTATTCTTTTGCTCTTGCATGGTTGATTGTGCTAAAGTGCGAGCACCTCCCTGGTGTTACTTTCCACTCAGTGGTCTAACAGGAATGAATTCAGTTTCAGCCTAAAAGGGTGACAGTGTTGGGAGTTGCACCATTCTCTATCAGACAAGCAAGCCTGGTCTTTTTTATAGCAATCAACTTTTTGGTTGTGACTGTTTATCCAGCAATACATCCTTTAATTGTTATGGTTCAACTTCCAGTACCCATTGATTTCACAGACCTGTCATGAGAGACTTCATCAAGAACCTCTAGAAAACCAGATAACTCATGTCTTTGCCATTCTTCTGATCCACCAGACTGGATAATTGGGAAGATGTGCGAATTCAACTGATTCGTGGTTACCTTGTACAGAATAGAACTACCCCACAGGCTTCTAAGACTGTATTCTCTATGGAAGTAGACTTCCACGTCTTTCTCAGAACTTTCTGGTGAACTTGAACTTCCAGAGCTCCTAGGCAAGGCACCACCCAAACTTACATACTGTTGTCAAGTTGGTCCTGGCTTATACAACTCTTCGAGGGTGAAAGACTTCTGAAGCTATAAACCTTTATGAGAGGAAATTGCTGCTCTTTCTCTCACAGAGCAGTTCGTGGATTGAACTGCTGACCTTTTGGTTAGCCGCCCAATTTGTTATTCACTGTGCCACCAGGGCTCTAACATCTGCTGTGGCAAGAACACTCTTGGATTTCTCCCCTTTGCCTTGCTGGTGCCATTTGTTGCTGGTGAATCACAACCAACTCATAGCTGATCCTCCATTGGATTTCCAAGGCTGTAAATCAGCCAGGATATTTCCCACCTTCCTCCATCAGAGCTGGTGGTGGATTAGAAATGCCATAGAGACTTTGCCTTTAGCTTAGCAACTCAGCTTTCTAGGGAGTTGCCCCCAGAGCTCCCCGAGGGAAGCATTGCTGTTACTGTGTATCTACCGTCCGGCCGGAACTGACTCATCGTTGACCCTCCGGAGGGTTTTCAGAGGTGGTAAATCGCTTGAGAGGAGATCGCCCATCTTCCATGGAGCAGGTGGTGGATTCCAACCATGTTATGCAAATAAGCAGCTAAGTCATGTGAACTTGTACAGTTTTTATAAAGGAGAGTGGCTCTGAGGGTGACCAGACTCGTATGCCCAGCATCCCTGAGTGTCCTTGGTCAGATCTCATGGCTGATACAGTGATATGTTGGGGCCAGTTCATGCCTGCTGGTCAGAGCTGTACACCTCGTTTCTCAGCTCTGCGTCCATTGACATCATGTGTGTGGTTTGAAATCGACTGTGATGAGAGTGTTTACACCCTAGCAGAGGTTACAGGTTGGATTTCTCCACCTCTCCTTGCTGGTGCCCTTGAAGCACATTGGCAGCCCTGCCCTGGGGCTGTAGCCCTTCCCTACCTTAGAGAATGGGGACTTGGACTGGCGTTTCCTACTACTTGTCTCCAGAATCCTGGTTTCTAACTCTGTCCTTCCTCTTGATGTCTCCCCAGGATGTTGGCTCCCTAGATGAGAAGATGAAGAGCTTGGATGTGAACCAGGACTCTGAGCTCAAGTTCAATGAATACTGGAGGCTGATTGGGGAGCTGGCCAAGGAGATGAGGAAGGAGAAGGCCCTGGAGATGAAAAAGAAGTAAAGGCGCCTGGCAGAGATGGGGCGGGCAGGGCAGGGCCAGGCTGGCCAGGCGGAACCCCACTCCCCCAAATAAAGTTTTCCCTCTTAAAACAAAAACGTTTTATTCATGATTCTCCCACTCATTTTTTTCTCTCTTGACATTACCCATTGTTGTCGATTTGATACCAGCTCTTTGTGACCCTGTAGGACAAAGCAGAACTCCCCCTTCGGGTTTCGAGGCTGTCATCTTTACAGAAACAGACTGCTGCATGTTTTTACTGTGGGGCAGCTGGTGAGTTAAGAAAGCTGATTGTTCAGTTAGCAGTCAAGCACTTCACCACCACAGCCAAGGTTTCTTCTCTTGACACGTGGCTGTTGTTGCTATGTGCCAGCAAGTCAGGACCAACTCATAGCTGGCTGACTTTCTAGTCTTTTCAGAGGCTGTAAATCACACTGGAGATCACTCATCTTTCTCCCACAGAGCAACTGGTGGATTCAAACTGCCTGCCTTTGAGTTAACAACGCAACTCCTTACTCTCTAGGCCCCCAGATCTCCTCCTAAGACTTGGGAGTGGGAATGCTTTGCTCTGCCTAAAGGTGGATGTGAAAATTACATCCCTTAAGGTTCTGTTAACCAATGCTCTTTTTTTGGTTGTTATTGTTTTATTTTTTAAATTTTTTGATTATTTTGTGTGTGTGTGTACCGTCAAATCGGATGTGACTAGTACAGGAGGATATTGCCCCTCCTTCTCCAGGGGAGCATCTGGCAGATTCAAACCGCACACCTGTGGGATTACAGCGCAGCTTCTTGCCACTAGGCTGTCAGAGCTCCCTTAACCAATACTCTTGATTCTGACTTATAACTACTCCTGGTGTTTAAAGACTAGAGCTGCTCCCTGGGGGTTTCTTGGCTCTGATCTTTACAAAGGTGGCCTCATGGTAAGAAGCTGTGCTGCAATCTCAAAAGCACATGGTTCAGATCTACCAGCTGCCAGCTACTTCATGGGAGAAGGAGGAGCAGTCTCCTCCTGTGTGATTTACTGCCTCTGCAAACCCACTGTGGGGCAGGGGGCCGAACCAAGCATCACTAGGAAGCTCTGTGGCACAGGGGGTCAGCTAGGAGTCAGTTCTGACTCGATGACACACAACAACAATCTTTATTAAAACATTTTGCCAGACTTTTCTTCTGCAGAGCAGCTGTTAGTGGAGTGGTAATTTACAAAATTGCCAACCCTGAGGTTAGTCATTGTGTGCAAACTGCTCCATCCAGTTTCCCTGAAGGCAGGGAATGCAGTTCACCTCCAGGTCTTGCCCAGCACTGAGCGCCATGTCTTGTCCCGGCCAAACCCAAACCTATTGTGGAGCTGATTCCAACTTACAGCGACCTTCCAGAACAGAGAAGGACGGGTCCGCAGAGTTGCGGAGGCTGTCAATCTTTATGGAGGGACACATTTTCTCCTCAGGGGTTATTAGTGAGTTTGAATTGCTTACCTGTTGGTTAGTAGTCAAGCACTTAACCACTATCCCAGCAAAAGAAGCCAAACTCATGCCCTTGAGTAATTTCTGATTCATAGCAATTGAGTAGAGCAGGGTAGGACAGACCATAGGATTTTCTGTCAAACATTCTTCTAGGTGGTACAGCACTGGTCTGTGCATTGCTGTAACTCGTGGTTGCGGTGATGTGAAACACTATGACACTGATGTGCCAGATGCAATAATGGCTACCCATGGCGGACAGTGTTTGGTGGAGCTTCCCAATTAAAACAAGCTTGGAAGCAGGAGTGGCATCCACTTCCGAAATAGCTTGCCTCCGGAAACTCTGTGAACAGTGCTCAGGTGTTTTGTTTATAGTATAAGTTGCGATGGCACCTAACAACAATAACAACAATCTTTACAAAAGCAGATTGCTTGGGGCCCGCAGCTGGTTGGAAGTGGAGCATTTGCTGGATTGGGCGAGAAGGCGGCAGCATGGGTTTCCTAACTGGAGTGATCTGTGGCCTAGCCTGGGTGAGCAAACGGGCCAGCAAGAGCAGCCCACACATCTTCTACAAGAGCTGGGAGCCAAGGACACCGACTCTCACGTGCCAGGCCACAAGCTTCTGATCATTAGGAGACGGTCCCCTAGTTCTCGTGGTCCCCATCTGACCCTGACCAGCTTCAAATTCAAGCCCTACCTTAACTACCACACCCCTCAGGGCACAGAGAATCTTCTGATGGCCAAGCAGCTCATTGTACAGGCAGTAGGTCCCGCTTTTGAAAAGGATTTTAAAGAGGGAACAATTGACCCCGACAACCTAGAAAAGCCTGGCTTTGAGCCCACACAGGAAGGCAAGCTTTTCTAGCTGTACCCCAAGAATTTCCCAAGATAGAAGTAGAGAAGGCTGCAGGCAGTGATCATTGCTCCGCAGAGAGACGGGGAGGCATTTCCCTCACTCTTCTTACACTAAAGATCTTTCAGAGTTGCCTATGACTCAGAGTGACCCTATGTACAGCAGCCCTAAACTCTGCTTTAACTTGTGCCAATCTTATTGTCTCCAACACGCCTATCCCCATTACCCCAGTCACTGAATCGATCCAGTTCATCGAGGGTCTTCCTTTCCTGTGTTGTCCCTCCACCCTCTCAAGCACAACATCCCTCTCCAAGAACTGATCCTGCCTTACAACATGTGCAAAGTATGTCAGATGAAGATTCAGAATCCTTGCCTCCAAGGAGCAGCCTGGCTTCACCCTCTCCAGGATGAACTTGTTTGTTTTCTTAGCAGTCCATGGCACATTCAATACTCTTCTCCAGCACCACAGCTCAAAGGTATCAACTCTCCTTCTATCATCCCTAGTCATTATCCAGCTCTCTGATGCATAGCAAGCAACTGCAAAGATCATGGCCTGTATCAGGCACGCCTTAGTCTCCAGACTGACATCGTTGCTCTTTAGTACTTTGGTGAGGTCTCTGACAGCAGAATTTGCCAATGCAATTTGTCTTTTAATTTCCTGACTGCTGGTACCAAGAGTGTTGACTGTGGAGCCAAGCAATCTGAAGCTGTCAACAATCTCAGTCTCTTCACCATCTATCATGATGCTGCCAATTGGCCCAGTGGTGAGAATCTTTGTTTTCTTAATGTTAAGCTTCAATCCATATTGAAGGCTGCAATCCTTGACCTTCTGCAGCAAGCGCTTCAGGTGCTCCTCAGTTTCAGCAAGCAGGGTGGTGTCATCTGCATAACGTAAATTGTTGCTGAGTCTTCCACCAATCCTGATGCCACACTTCTCATACAGCCCAGCCTTCCAGATAATCTGTTCTGCATATAGATTGAAAAGATATGGAGATAGGACACATCCCTGGCATACACTCTTCCCAGTTTTGAGCCAAGCAGTGTTTCCTTGCTCTGTTCTGACGACTGCCTCCTGGCCCAAGTATAGGTTTCGCATTAGCATGATCAAGTGTTCTGGGATTCTCATTCTTCTCCGAGTCAGCCAAGTAGAAAAAAAATCCAATAATAATAAGCAAGCAGATTGCTTTGTCTTTCTCCTGAGGAGTGGCTGGTGGGTTTGAATCACAGATGTTTTGGTTTTCAGTCTTGTAGAGTGCTTGATGAGTGGTTGATGAGTGGGTTAGGTGGTGGTGGAGATCTTGGTAAGGGCAGGCGAGGTGAGTCATTCCCCATTTGGGACTCAACGGCATAGTCCTTGCTCCTCACTTTCATTTTATGGAATAAAATATCCAGAGGATAATGATAGCTATGAACATGTATTGATGGGTTACTGTGTGCCATTCACAGTGATAACTTTGTCTGCAGCCCTCTAAGATGGCTTCTGTCTTAGTTATCTAGTGCTGCTATCACAGATAACATGAGTGGATGGTTTTTAGCAAACAAATTTAGTATTTTACAGTTTAAAAGTTCAAATTCAGGATGCCAGTTCTGTTAGCTCTGGAGGAAAGCCTTTGTTTCCTTCAGGATATGTGGGGAGGCCGCCATGTGTCCTGGCTTGCCCCAGTCTCACAGAGCTTCCTAGGGAAGCTCAGCCCAGCTTGTGGCTGTCAGCCTCCAGTAGGTTTTCAGAGGCTGTATTTGAAACAACCACCTTTGGAATGGGAGTACAAATCCCCAGCCACTAGGCCACCGGAACTAAATCAGAAAGGACACACTCCTGGCAATTCTTTTTTTTTTTATTATTAATTAATTTTAATGAAAGTTTACAGAGACTTTGGATTTCCATTCATTCATTGTTGCACTTTTCCCCCTGCCTATCCTCCCCTCCCAGTTCATTCTTCTCTTTGAAAAGTGAAAGAAAAAGTCTTTCATTATTGTACAATCCCTCCCCCTCCAAATCCACTCCACTGTGCAGCCTTCGTTCTGGACTCCTGTGGTGACAATAATACCTAATCACATATACCTTTTAAGCAGTTCTCCCCCTCATCTGTGACAGTACTGAAGCTCCTTCTCTTGCTTGCTTTCCTCCCTTTTCTACCTCTTGTGAGATAAAAGGTGTTATAGGCCACATCCTAGAGAAACATCCCTCTCATAGGATAAGGGCTGTGATAGGATTAAAGGAAGTTGCATCATATTTTTTTTTTGCATCATACTCTTAATCCTCTTATCTACTTGGCTTATCAGACTATTGGGGGATCATGACATAGTTTCCACAGACACAATACAATCCATGACATTTGTTCTTTTGGGTAGTTGTTGTTGTTGTTATGTGCTATTGAGTCTGTTTGCGACTCATAGCGACCCTATGTACAATAGCCCTAAACCCTGCTCTATCCTGTGCCAATAGCATTGCCTCTGACAGACCCATCTCGATTACCCCAGTCACTGAATCAATCCACCTCATAGAGGGTCTTCCCCTCTTGTGCCGTCCCTCCACCCTCCCAAGCATGATGTCCCTCTCCAAGGACCTGTCCCTCCTTGCAACATGCCCAAAGTATGTCAGACGAAGCCCCAGAATCCTTGCCTCCAAGGAGTAGCCTGGTTTAATCCTCTCCAGGATAAATCTGTTTGTTTTCTTGGCAGTCGATGGTACATTCAGTACTCTTCTCCAGCACCACAGCTCAAAGGCATCAATTCTCCTTCTGTCCTCCCTTGTCATTGTCCAACTCTCTGATGCATAACAAGTGATTGCAAAGACCATGGCCTGTATCAGGCTCACTTTAGTCTCCAGAGAGACACCGTTGCTCTTGAGTACCTTAGAGAGGTCCCTAACAGCAGACTTTCCCATCACAATACGTTTTTTGATTTCCTGGCTGCTGGTTCCACGAGTGTTGACTGTGGCGCCGAGCAAACTAAAGTTGTTAACAATCTCAATCTCTTCGCCATCCATCCTGATGCTACCAATTGGTCCAGTGGTGAGAATCTTTGTCTTCTTGACATTGAGCCTCAGTCCATACTGAAGGCTGCAGTCCTTGACCCTCTGCAGCAAGTGCATGAGGTTCTCCTCAGTTTCAACAAGCAGGGCCAAGAAGAAAATACAATCTACACAGGACTTCTACAGGACACGTTACCTTCCCTTGGAGACAGTACAACTAAACTTAAGAGACACTTGTCACAGCATAAAAAATTGTCAGCAGTTGACGTGTTTGGAATCACAGAAGCCAAGAAAGCTTCAGATACAAGCTGTCAGATTATGGGTTGGACAACGGAAGATAATTTCTGAAGGGATTTGGTAGATGTGAAGGGGTATCCTGGTGGAGGATGGAGCTGGGAAATAAGTGGGTCAAGGCACTGGGCTAAGGGCAGGGTCAACACTGTAACTAATGGTTAACTCCACAATGAGGGATTTATCTTTCACTGCTCCACAAATTGCTTGTCTGTCAGATACTCCTCTAAATCTGAACATTCAGATTAAGACAGACTAGGAAGAAGGATTGGCCATCCACTTCTGAAATAGCAGGCCTCTGAAAACCATATGAACAAGAAAACCTTTTGGGTAGAGATTCCTTGAATTGGTACAATTTGTAAGTCCTGTATTACAGATGAAGAAACCTATCATGGAGAGGTTAACTCATAAAGATAAGAATCGGTGGGACTGGGTGGGAATTCCAGAGCCTCAGTTATTAACTGGAGTGTGCTCTGGCTGGATGCTTAGAAGAGTAGACTCCCTTAATCTCTACCCACCTCCATTGCAAAGGTGACGGAGAAAGGTGGACATAGCATTCTACATCAAGGACTATGGTGTGAGAGGGTGGTAGTGGTGTTGCAGGAAGAACTTACGATGACTCTGGTGTCCCAGCTGTCTTGCTCCATGGTGAGGGTCATGTGGTTTGCGCTACGTGCCACTAGAGGGAGCAGAGGCAGGGCGGCGAGAAGGCATTGGCTCCCGGGATGAACTCCTCCTCATTGCCATTCTATCAGGCGGAGTCTTTTGGGGATGGTGCACACAGTTAACTGAGCTCAACACTGGTTAGCACTTTGAACCCCCTTAGAGATGCTTTGGAAGAAAGGAAGGCCTGGTGATAAATTTTACGGGAGTGAGTGGGGGGAAGCTTTGGTGACTGCTTCAGAAAAACCAACCATGGCAATGAAATCCACGTGGAGCGCTGCTGGACCCTCCAACACCCGCAGGGGTGCCTCGATGAGGAATCTCGCTGATGGCTACTGGCTATACTGGATGTTGGTCTGAAGGAACTTGTAGGCTGAGACAAGCTCTCTCCACACAACTCCTGTCTATAGACTTCCCAGACACCTCAGAGGGACCCCCAGGCTGGGCCTTTCTGAGAAGAGGGGCATTTGGCTGAGACATTCAGAGAAGCTCCTATTCTGAGGCCCCTCATGGTGAGAAACCTTCGGAGGGACCCTCAAACGAAGATTCTTCAGAGGGACCCCGGCTAAGGAACTCTGGGGAAGCCTCCAGATTTACAGACCATTTAGGGGCCTACAAGTATGTGGAAGCCCCTCAAGAGGAATTCTTAGAATAAGACACTTTTGAAAGAGCCTTTCCACTGAGATCTTTACAGAGGGTCCCCTGCTGAGACTCAAAGTATCTCCAGCCTAGAAGGAGACATGGAGTAGAGCAGACTTTGAAAAAGTACGCTCTGATCTTAGGGTTTGGAAAGGGGTCCAGGAACTTCCATTGTGGTTCTGTCCCCTTCCGGCTCTGACTTCCTCTGACTCCTCTGCCTACATAATCCTTCTCCATTCCAGGTGCAACACTTCCCAGGCCAAGAAGCCTGGGAAAGTGAAACTGGACCATTTGGGTTGGGGGGTGAACTACGACTGAGTCACTACAGCTGCTGTCCACTTTCTTAAGGACGTCATCCTGGGTAATGGGATAGGGCTGTGAAGGGTTTGCTCAGGACCCGGGGAGGGAGAAGCTGGCAGCCAAGTGAGTCTGGAGACTCAGGGAGTTGCCAGAAAGCCCATTTGGGCTGCTAGGGGGAGCTTTCTGAGAGAAAGGAAGCCTGGGCAACACCCAGCCTGGTGGAACCCTCTATCAGCTCGTCCTATGGTCCCTTTCTCCTGACCCAAGTGTTTTCTGTTTACCTCTGCCACCAGCACTAGGAAAGGCCAGGATCTGGGCAGACTTAAGTGCCCACATTGCTCCTGGTTGGGAAAATGTGTGTCGTAGCAAAAGTACAAACCTATCTCAACTCCACATGTCCCTCTGTCCCTCTGTGCCACCAACCTGCCTTCATCAGCTTCTGCTCCTGTCCTCCTGGTTATCAACACAGTCCCCTGCCGCTTCCTTGACCCACACTTTCTGAGGTCCTGCCATCTCCCTGGCTCAACCCCAGGGTGTTTCTAAGCCATCCCTCTCCCTCCTGGCCTTTCCTCCCCTTTCTTCCCACAACTCAGCTGGTTGGTCTAGGGCCAGGGGCATCCCAGACCCAACTCTCCAAGGTCCCCTCCTCCTGACAGGGTGTGTGTTGGTGAGCAGGCTCTTTGCTCTGGCCAACAGAAGGTGGGGCCACACGGCTGGCTCAGAGCCCAGGCCGCTGCAATAGCGGGGGTGGGGGTGGGGGGGTGGCTTAGGGAGCAGGCCCAGCCCCCTGTCTCCCCTCCCTTCCCCCAGGTATAAGAGCTGAGTTTAGGTGAGCTGGTCCCTCCTGTCCTGTCTCAGAGACTGCCAGCAGGTAAGAAAACCTAGGTCTTTTCACTTGAAGGGGCTGACTATTGCTTAGAGGGCACACTTAACGTCCCTCCTCGGCCCTAGGCTGCCAGGGATCAGATCCTGGAGGGGCGTGTGTGTGTGTGTGTGTGTGTGTGTGTGTGTGTGTGTATTCACAACAGAGGTGGTAGATATAATTGAGGAGAGGTCTAAGGAATTCCCTCTAAACGGGCTGGAACTGTGGCCTCAGCTCCTGAAGCCTTGGTGTGACTGGGCTGTGTGTGGGGCTGCCTCAGATCCCTGGAGTATCTGGAGTGGAGCCACAGTGGGAAACTGAGGAGGGTTTACTAGGCTCCTCCCTCACTGCAGGTAGAACATGAGCCATCAGCTCCGCTGGGACAGGCTGTAGGACCACAACGACTCTCTCCAGCGGACCAGACACACCAGGGCACCATGGGTCAGTGCCGGTCGGCCAATGCTGAGGTGGGTCCTTTCGTTCCTCATGTGTTTTCTGTCCTCACTCTTTCTTCCTGAGGATCTGTCCTTTCCCATTGACTTTGGCCCATCGTGGCCTGTCCGCCTGTAAGGCCCCTGCCTGAGAGCCCTGCCTGATGCCCACACAGGGTGCTGACAGTAGCGTCCTCCTAGGAAGAGCCGCGTGCCGGGGCCTGCCCGGCTTTGGGAGGGGCGGAGGAGGGAAGGCTTGCTTCATGTGTGGCTCCAGGCAGAGGCTGCCATGGCTGGGAGGCCCACGGGGCAAGGACGGCTGGTTCCTGGCATTGGGAGTGGGTGGGAGCCTGTGTGCCTTCCAGATCCCTTCTGCCCGGTTGGCTGTGTGGGCTCCTGGGTGTCCCTGGATGGGTAGAGTCTCCCTCATGTGGGTGAGGATGTTCCCTGTCCCCAGGATGCCCAGGAGTTTAGTGACGTGGAAAGAGCCATTGAGACACTCATCAAGAACTTTCACCAGTACTCAGCGGAGGGTGGCAAGGAAACGCTGACTTCTTCCGAGCTACGGGACCTGGTCACCCAGCAGCTGCCCCACCTCATGCCGGTACTGAGGGAGAGCACCCTGCCCAGCTAGTGCCCTGACTTCCCAAGCAAGTACTCCAGTACCCCACCCACAGCGCCCAGCCCCTGGGACTAGCACCCCCCGTCCCCAGCCTCTCCCCTCTGTCAGTGCCAGGTAGGCTTAGGCTCTGCTTCCTGCCCTGGGGCAGGGTGGGGTGGGAAGATATGAAGGTGCTGCCTGTCTGAGCTGTACGTGTCTTCTCTCCCTTTCAGAGCAACTGTGGCCTGGAAGAGAAAATAGCCAACTTGGGTGGCTGCAATGACTCCAAATTGGAGTTTGGAGGTTTCTGGGAGCTGATTGGAGAAGCAGCCAAGGGTGTGAAGCTGGAGAGCCCTTGCCCAGGGAGCTGAGAATCTTCTGGAAGTTTTGGGGGGTTGTTGGGGCAAGGGGACCTTAGAGACTGTGGGCCTGGAAAGAAAACTCTCCACCATCATCACCTCATTCCCAGCCTGCACCTTTCCTCACCTCCTCATGGTTCAGGATCATAACTGCCCTCCCAGGGCTCTTCGGGCACCAAGGGGGCCAGAAGTCTCACCAGTGGGAGGCTCACAGGCTAGGCTGAGGCCAGGGATGGATGCTGAGGGGTGAATGCAGAAGGGCTAAGAAAATTGCTACTGGGGGAGGAGCAGAGAGCATCTGGGGTCTGGGAACTGATTTGAGGAAGGGGGCTGGGTAAATGGGACTAAAGAGAATCTCTAAAAACCTACCCTTCCTAATGTCTCTTCCAATTAAAGCTGTCAAGTGTCATCTCTTCCTACTTCCAGCTCTTCCCCAGCCTCCTCCTCGGGCTCTGTCCCTAGGCTCAGGCAAGGAAAGAGAGGAAGCAGGTTGGGGAGAGGCTTCGGTGGGCTTTGGGGATGAGGGAACCAGCTGGTGCTTGGGTATTTACAGAATGATGGTTGTTTTGTATCATTTGATTAATAAAAACCCAAAAAAACCCACAGTGAATGCTTTCATCTTGATTGGATCTCTCCTAGGTGTTTGAAGGGCTATGGGTGAGGGGAACTGGGAAGGGAGGGCAGAGAGCTAGTGGCAGGGGTGGGACATGTCAGAGCTGGAGTGGTTGGCAGTGGAAGTGACTGGGGATTCACTTTTCCCCATGGGCTAAGGTTGAGGGTGGTTCTTCCAGACTCAAAAGGTGGGAGAACTGGTCCTCTCTGAGGGCTGGGCTCCTCTTTACCAGTGGCCTGGCTCTCTGACAGGAGATGAGGGTGTGTATGCCACACCTGGGGTAAAGGATGTGAACTAGGAGTCCTGGAACCTAGCTGACTCTTAGCAAGGGAAATGGGCCTGAGAAACAGGCTGGTAGGGCTGAGTTTGAATCCTTGCTCTGCCACTTACTATCTTAGGGATTTTGGCATGCTCTTAGAGTATCAGTTTCCTCATCTGTGAAATGGGGATATTAATAGCATGTCCCTCACAGGGTTGTTAAGATGCTGATGTACTGCGTCATGCCAAGCAGAGCCTGACACACAGTGAGAGGTTGAACATGAGTTGTAACTGGGAGTGGGGAACTGGGTGTCCTCTCTGGTGACAGCTGCTACCTCGGTGTAGTGAGATGGAACCTGCCAGGTGTCTTGGGGAAGATGGAAGAGAATTTCTGCAGGACCCATCAGGAGGCCTCTCAGGGTCCCCTGGTAAGTGCAAACAGTTAAGCACCTGACTGTTAGCTGGAAGATTGGTGGTTTGAACCTACCCTGAGGCGCCTTGGGAGACAGGCCCGGCCACCTGCTTTTGAAAAGGCTTTGAAAACAACATGGGGCAGTTCCACTCTGCACACATGAGGTCTCCATGACTTGGAGCAGCTAGCAACCACAAAGATGGGTCTCAGAACAGTTCCATATGATCTAAACTGGAGAGGGAAGAGCAGGAGGGGACCTGAGGGCACAGAGGTCAGCTGTGACTCATGACATGCTCAAGGTGAGGAGGAGGCTTCCGCCAGCCAGGCTGGGCTGAAATGAGAATTGAACGGGACTGTTGGAGGCTCCTGAAACTGGGCTCCCAGTGACCTAGGTGAGGAGGGCAGGTGAACGGGCTTTCCTTCCTTTCTCCACATGTCTGGATTTGGCTCCAGCCAGGTGTGTCTGGTTCTGCTCAAGCCCTACGGGGTTAGGAGTGTAGGGTTGGGGTAGTGCCAGCTTTGACCACTCCCTCTGGAGTGGGGGTGGAGGGGTGTTAAAAAAGGTGTGTATCCCTTTAACAAGGGCCCAACCCCAGGGCCAAGTTAAGAGGGAGCGCAGTCACTATCTCCCCACCGAGCCAGCTCCACCAGGCAGGGCAGGGAGAGAGTGGGACAGATTCTGGGAGTGCAGTGGGGAGGAGTCCCAGCTGGCCTGAACGGGAGCTGCTTGGCAGTGCCAGAGCCCAGGCCCCAGCGACCTACTGGACAGGAGGTGGACTGAGGAGGCAGGTGAGTGCCCCAGGCCTGACCTGGGAGGTTGGGGGCTGTCAGAGAGGTCCTGCAGGGTTAGGGAACCAGGAGAAGGGGCAAGGTTGGGGGCTGGAGAGAGAGGCCTCCCTGAGACAGGCCAGGAAGATTTCGTTAATGATTAACTTTCCCTAGAGGCCAGATTGGAAATGGGGAGTTTTTGACTCTTGGAATTGGGGTTAGGGGCTGTGTAAGGCCTACAGAGAAAAGGTACTTAATGGAAAGACCCCTTTACCAGCCTCGCTGTGAACTGGGCTCCTCTCCAGGGGCTGAGCCACCGGAGCTTTGCCCACAGCTGTTCCGATCCACCCCTTACAGGAAAAGGACACATTTTGTTGGTGGGGGCAGGGGAGTGACCAGAACCTGGTCTCAGGCCTTTCTGAGCCTTAGGAGCTGCGTGCTGGGAGAGGTGGAACCAGGGCCAAGGGCCCAGAGAACCTGGGAGGAGGGTGCAGTCTCCTCCCCGGGTGGCAGCTCCTCTGTTGAGCTCTGTGTTGGTCTCTGGGAACTGGTCCCTGGGAAGGGTTATGAGACTCAAGTGGACCCCGTGGAGCCCAAAAACTCCAGGATGAGGAAAGGAGTCGAACTTCAGCAGCTTCTCCACCTCAGGACCCAGGCAGGTTCTAGCTTGACTTGCTTTGCTTGGCAGGGCTACCTGCCCCATAGGAGCATGCCTGTGCCCAGCCCTGCTGAGGAGGGGGTGAGGGCAGGGGTGAGAAGGAGGGAGCAGTGGAAGTGCTGGTGAAAGGACCTCAGCCTTTCTCCATGACTAGAAAAAGAGGTCTAGGTGTAAGTACAGCCCAGGGGTGTATGTGTGTCAGTGACAAACTCTTCTAACGTCACTTCTTCATTTGCGAGTCAAGTTCTTTCTGGCAGACTTGATGGGTTACTCCAGACCAGGAGACCAGGCATGGCTGAACTCTTAACTCTGTGTGTGTCCTTGTGAATCAAATTGCAGTGGGCCCTGGGAGGGCTGGAGAGGAGAGCAGGCACTTGTTGAGATATTGAAAGTCTTATTTCCTACAATGAGGAAAGAATATGCGAGGCGGGAACAGAGAGTGAGACTGTTTGGGGTGGATTTGTTTGAAACAGCCTTGCAAATAGAGTAAATTATTACCAGTCCAGTTCAGATTGTGACACCTCTTTATATGGGAGGCAGTTGGGGTGAATCAGTGAGGAAATGAATATGCCACTGAGAGAGTAAATGAATGAATGAGAGCCATGGGTGAATGAATGGGTCAGCGATGAAGGTGGACAATTAGGTGGATGAATTGATGGTAGGTGGAAGGGACACAGAGGGTGTTAGAGTTAAGTTGGGAGCGAGACACAGGAAAGAACAGTGACTAGAAAGGACGGAAATCTAGGGACATAACTTAACCCTTGGGAATAATTTGGGGTTCATGAGGTGGGAAGAGAAGGTGGACTTCAGATGGTGTGGTGGATGTTTAGGACTCCAGGTTGAAGGGTACCTGGGAGTGGAAGAGGTGGGGCAGAGTTAGAAGGCCCTTGGAGGAGGTGAGGTCCAGAACCTGGGGGCGGGAGGGCGGGGTTTGAGTGGCTGAGATCCAGGGGGATGGAGTCAGGGTAATTTGGCCTTTTGGAGAAGTCAGCAAGCTAGGATGAGGTGGGCGGGGGAGCTCCTGGTTGCTTAATGATGAATCAGCCTGGGAGAAAGACAATGAGAACATTGTGGGGAGGGGGCTGGGGGCCCAGGTGAGAGGGTCCCTGGTGGATGAATGACCTCCCTTCCCATGGGCAGGCTCCAGTGCAAGCTGTGTGGATGGCTAAGTCCTGCCAGCCTTTCCCACAATGAGGAGGGTGGGGCAGCATCCTTGGTCCCTTCTCTCATGCCAGGGTTCCTTCCCTCTGACTTAGTTCCTGGATGGATAGGGAGGAGGAGCTGGTGACTATGGGATGGGTGGGGTGGCAGATTCTGTCTCCTGGCCCTCAGGGGCCTGGGGTGAGGGCGAGTGTAATGACACCTGATCATGCCAATCCAACACCGCACCTTTAGAAGATGTTTCAGAAAACACTTGTCCAGATAGTTATCTCCAACATCATCCATTTTACTTGAAGATGGAGGATGGAGGGAGGATAACTAGGAGGAGAGCCTGGGAACCAAAGACCAGAGAGGCTGAGCTACCTGCCTGCAGGCTGCTGAGGGGCTCTTTGGATGCTGGTTCTGTGATCTGCCTGCTTGGCTGCTGCCAGAGGCCTGATTGAGTATTGAGTAGGATCAGGGACGGCTGACTCCTTTGGTCAGAAAACCAAGACTCTAAGAAAGAGATAGATGAAGAAGACAGACGGTGGATGGCATATGTGGGGCAGGCAGGGTGGAGAGCAAAGAGGCACGTCACCCAAACCACCATATTCCGCCCCTTAGGGAGCAAAGTCTGAGAAGGGCAAGGACAGGGGGGTTCTCTGAGTTCTCTCTCCTCTGTTCCCAGGCTTGGTTGGGAGCAGGCTTAACACCATCCTTCCTGAAGTGAGTGTGCCTTTCAGAATTCCCAGAAAACTCTAGTCAAGGACTTGGCTGTTCAAGGACAGGAGAGTAGGCAGCTCATAAAGTCAAGACGTTTTCCTCTCCTCATTTGTGAATGTTAGAGCTTTTGTATGACAGTCTCATGAAGCCACATATGCTAACAAATAACCCATATGGAAAAGAGTATGGTTTCCTGCAGACGCTCTGTCCTCCGTCCTTCCGACCACAGACCAGAGTGGTCAGAGGGGTGAGGCAGGGGAGAGGAAGGGCAGGATGCCTGGCCGAGTCTAACCCCTCTTCCACTCTCCTCTCTTTCCTTCCTGCATCCTGATTCTGGCCTTCTGTGGCTCACTCTTCCTTCCAGGAAAGTTTTAGGAAGGCTTAGGCCTGTACCGACTCGGAAGGGTGGTCAGAAGTCCCACTACAGGGTATCCGGGTTGGCTGGAGAGGGAGGGATCACTCATAGGACATCTACCTCAAGAAGGCACCTACAGTGAGGACCACCAGAGATACAGAGATTAAAGATGAGATTTGCGGGGATTAAACACATGTGTCCCAAAGTTCCAGTCTTGCTGGTAGTCTCTGAGTTTTATCATTTGGTAGAAAACACATAGTGACTGTGTATAAAAATGCAGCCCTGGGCTCCAGGAATGTCTGGGGAGATCAGATCTAGGAAGGGCCTGGGCTCCCCCAGTCAGTGGGTCCCAGCCAAGGCTGGGCAGTGCATATGGTCGATGTATCTTTGGCGGCTGGAGGAAGGTGCTGAGGGCAGGGGTCAGGGCAGGCTCCCCACAGGAGGTGCGATGGGCAGGCTCAGCTGGGTGGAAAGGATGGGGTAGTGGGGGTGGGGGCAGGGGGACACAAAAACAGGTGGCAGGAGCTTCAGTGGGGTTGGGACAGCAGCGGCCAGCCTCAGTCAGGCTGTGGGCTACTTAGGCCTCACTGAAGCTGTGTCCTCGCTGTGCGCAGGACCCACCAGGCGAGGGCGGCTGGACTTCATTCCTGGGTTTGAGGGTGGGAGCAGAGTCTGATTTGCCCAGTTGACATGGGGGGGGGGGTGCTGGGCATGGGCGGTGACTCTCATAGCAGATCAAGAGCAGATCTGTTTGCTCCCTCATATCCGGTTATTCATACGGCTGTATCCGCTGGCTCAGAATGTGAGTGCCTTTTGTCCCTGTGAGAGAGGGGATGTGTGTGGCCTCTGTCAGGCTGCAGCTGTGTCGAGGGTCCAGTTCCAGCTGGGGCGAACCAAGCCTGTCTTTGACTTAGGTAATGGGTGGGATGTTCTGGGGTCCTGTTGTATTTGTAGGGCTAAGTGTGACGGAGAGGGGCTAGTGGGTGTGCCTAGGGCGGAGTCTGACTCGATGGATGTGAAATTTTCCCACAGACAGAAGCCAAGGTTGGAGAATTTGGACTCACTGCCCTTGGGCCTGCTGAAGGACTGGGGAGGGCCCAGGTCTCGACCTCCTACTTTGTTGCCTGGGGCTGTTGTCTAGTCCTTGCCAGCCCAGGGAATGGGTGCAATCGCTCTGGCCGGCTCCTCTGGTCTCACCTCTGCAGCTCCTAGCTGGGCTTGCCTCCAGCCGCACCCTCGCTTTGCCCGGCCAGGTGTGGCGTTGGGCAGGAGTCGGGCAGGAGGGGTGGGCAATTACTCCTCCTCTTCCCATGGGAGCAGATCGCTCTCACTGGGGCTCTCCCTCGGCGTCAGCTCGTGCCCGGGGCTGGGGAAGAGCCTGGAGAACCAGCTGAGGCAGTTGAGCTGGGCACCTGGATTAGAGGAGCCACATAGTTCTCATTCCAAGGCCTCCCTGTGCCATGCCCGTGCCCACCTTGTCATAGCCAGGCTTCCCCTTGGCCTGCCTCCTCTGAGGAGAAGCCAGCCTGAGTGAAGCCAGGGCCCAGGGCAGGAAGAGGTCAAGGCTGAGAGAGTCTGGGGGTCCGGGAGGGGTTTTGACTTGTGGAGCCTTTTATCATTTGTTCTTCCCACGTTGCCCAGGCCCCCAGAGGTGGAGAGGTGCTGAGATGGCAGACAACTACACGGAGCTGGAGAAGGCAGTCGTGGTTCTAGTGGAAAACTTCTACAAGTATGTGTCGAAGCACAGCCTGGTCAAGAACAAGATCAGCAAGAGCAGTTTCCGTAAGATGCTGCAGAAAGAGCTCAACCATATGCTGACGGTAAGGCCCATCCCAGGCCTCAGCTTCCCCACCGCTCGGGGCTCTGTCCTCTCAGGTCTTCACACAGCACTGACCCCACCTCCTGCTCTCATGGTCTTTCCACCCCAGGGCCTTTCTACTCCAGGGCCTTGTGCTCCCAGGACCTCTCTCTTCACTCTAGGACCTTGCCTCCTATCCAAGGTCTCTGTCCTCCCTCCTCCCCAAGTTTTATCCCTTAATCCAAGGCCTCTGTCCTTTGAGGGACCTTCTACTCCAGGGCCTCATTACCCCACCCCCTCAGTGCCAAGGCCTGAGCCGATGAGACTCTGAGTTTCCAGGGCTGAGGCTGTCCTGGCCGGCTTTCTTTCCCTCCATCTAATGTTCTGTCTGAGGGTTCTGTGGGGCTGCCACCCCGGAGGCAGAGTTGCTGATCTCCGGTCCCTCCGCAGGACACAGGGAACCGAAAGGCTGCCGACAAGCTCATCCAGAACCTGGACGCCAACCATGACGGGCGCATTAGCTTTGATGAGTATTGGACCTTGATAGGTGGCATCACCAGGCCCATCGCCAGCCTCATCCGTGAGCAGGAGCAGCAGAACAGCAGCTAGGACCCCAGCCCCCGCCAGTCACTGACCCTGACTTCCGAGGTCCCATTCTCCTGGCTAGGTCCCTCCTCAGCCTCCTCCGGCCACCAGACCCTTCCTAGCTTGTCCCTCCAGACCTGCTCTCCATCCATGCTGAGCAGGAGGCTGGGGAGATGTCAGGGCTCTTCTGTGAGTGTCTCAGTCCCCAGGGGTGCTTTCCCTGAGGGTCTCAGTCCCTGAGCCAGCAGGCCCTTAGGGCCCCCCTGAGAGACCTCAATGCTGTTTGGGGGACCCTGAGCATTTCCCTACTTGTTCAGCCCATCTACCTGTCCAATGCTGCTGTCCTTGCTTGATTCCTGACTGATTCTGGGCCCCGTTCCAGTCTGCTGCAGGGTCGGCTCGCTGCTTGAGGGCTCCCAGCCCCTGGCAGCAGCTGCAGAGCCTCCCCTTCACCCTTTCATCCCTCTGCTGGGTATAGAAGCACGTCCAAGGATCCCTGCCAGCTGCTGCTGCGACTGAGAATGAGCAAAGCAGGCCTGGGCCTCCCCCTCCTGCTTAGCCACTGGAGAATGGCAATAAAAGCTGGATTTGGAATTTGTAGCCCTCTCACCTGATCCCTTTGTGATGCTTATTTACTTTTCACCTCCTTGGGAGCTCCTGGTGCCTCAGTGATCTTTGTCCTGGGCTCTGAGGTAAGGGAACTGTGCCAGAGCAAAAAAGAACCAGGAATCATTGTCTCCAAGGGTGCTGCCCTCCTGCTCCGTGAAAGGCCCTTCTACGGCCTTCACAGCACAGACACAGATGTGTGTTCAACTTCTGGGCACCTGTAGGTCTCTTTTATCCCTCACTTCAATCCTGTGAGCAAAGCCATGTTGCTCAGTCTTGTCCTGAGCCAAGAATATCGCTGCGGCCTCGAATCCTTAGCCGTGGATGATTCCAATACACAGGGAGGTTTAGAGGATAGGGAAATAGGGATACCAGAAGGGAGGGATGTGGGAGGCCAGCATTAAGATTGGAAGTGGGAAAGGAAGCCACCACTTATAGCTGTAAAGAGAATTGCAGCTGCAAGTGTGGGTTTCTGTTTCTCCCTAGATCCTCATGGAGGGAACTCTGCTTGGAGGAAGGCCCTGCCAGACTGAGGGAAAGAAGGCAGAGAACCAGGGCAGGGGGTGCTGGTGGCAGAGCTCTGGTTGAGCAGTGACCCAAATGTCAAGGAGATGCTTAGGTCCACCCAGATAATTGGGTGGATAGAAGATAGATCTTCAACCTTCTACATTTGGTCTGACTCTGAACAGACATGCTGCCAAGGCATCGTGCTGGTTCTCTTTGCTGCTGGAGAACAGCATCTATGCTTCACAAGTACTGATTTCTAGTATCAAATGAAGAACATACCCTAATTGAACTGTCTTGTCCTATGTGATCTTAACCAAATGGTACAGAACTCATTCATATATTATTTCCCCCCATTAAAAAAAAAGAAAAATCCTTTTATTGCACCCTTAGTTTATAAACACATGGAATCACCTGAGGACAAAGTTCATGTACAGCCCAGCTTGCTGATTGGCTGCTTGATAATAATACCTTGAGCATTTCCCCAAACACGTTAAAACCAAATTCTGCGGCATGGACTCCAGGTTCATAGCGGTACCAATTCAGACTTTAGATTCTTCCATGGCTGCAGCTACCGTCTTCCAGACAGGCTCTCAAGCTGGGCGGACTCCAAGCCACAGGTTTTACGCTCTATCACTTAGTTGTCAAAGCCTGAGGAAGTGGAGATAGTGAGCAATATTTCTCCCAAATACTCAACTGCTGGCAGCCACTCAGACCCAGACCTCCTGGTGGAACATTTCTCCCGTTCCTCAGCAGCCGAAGATGTGCAATGCTGCTCCCTCGAGCTTTCCTCCAGTTCCTCCACGGAGAACGGTGTCCTGGCTGTTCGGGGAGCCCACAGCATGGCGATGGTGCGCCATCCTGAGAGCAGAAAGCTATTCGTCTTATTTATTTATTTATTTAAAATTTAAGATATCCACTGCTGTCAAGTCTGATTTGCAGTGACCCTATTTGATTTCTGAGAGTATACATCCTAATGGGAAGAAACAGCCTCATCTTTGTCCCAGGGAGCGGCTGGCGGGTTTGAACTGCTGACTTTTCAGTTAGCAGCTTAACATTTCAATGTCATAATGTTTAGAGTTCATTGAACACATTTAAAAAGGTTTTAAATAAAAATGGCAAAGATTCTATCATCTTTCAGAAATTATACCCTTTGGAATGATTAAAATTTATGATGAAAAAGCAGAACTGTCAACTTGAAAATGTGTCAGGAAGTATGCATCATTCTTCAAAATCCCCTTGAGCAAATAAACCTTATGAAGACAGACTCTGCTTTAGAGAGTAGCAGGAATCTCTGGGTGGTACAACTGGTTAAAATGTTTGTGAACCAAAGGGTTGATGGTTTAAGTTTACCTCATGTTGCCTCAGGGAGCTCTGGTGGCTTAGCGGTAAAAAGTTGTGTTATAATCCCAAAGGCACACAGTTTGAATCCACCAGACATTCTCCCATGTGATGTACAGCCTCTGAAAACATTAGAGGTCAGTTCTAACTCAAACAATAGTGTTGTTTCGGGGAGCTCTCCTGGACTAGTGAGTAAGAAGCTACACTGCAACTCAAAGGCAGGCAGTTCGAATTTACCTGAGGTGCTCCTCAGGAGAAAGATGGACAATTTCCTCCTATGTGATTTAGTGCCTCTGAAAACCTTCTGGAGAGTCACAACAACAACAGTACTGCCTGAGAAGAAAGTTGTTATGTGCTGTATCTGTTATGTGTTGCCTGCGACTCATAGTGACCCTATGTACAACAGCCCTAAACCCTGCTCTGTCCTGTGCCAATCTCATTGTCTCAGACACACCCACCCCCATTACCCCAGTCATTGAATCAATCCTTCTCATAGAGGGTCTTCCTCTCCTGCGTTGAGCCTCCACCCTACCAAGGACTGGTTCATCTACAAGTATTGGTCTCTCCTTGCAACATGTCCAAAGTATGTCAGATGAAGCGTCACAATCCTTGCCTCCAAGGAGCAGCTTGGTTTAACCCTCTCTAGGATGAACCTGTTCTTTTTCTTAGCAGTCCATGGTATATTCAATACTCTTCTGCAGCACCATAGCTCAAAGGCATCAATTCTCCTTCTATCCTCCCTAGTCATTGTCCAGCTCTCTGATGCATAGCAAGTGATTGCAAAGACCATGGCCTGGATCAGGCGCACCTTAGTCTCCAGAGTGACATCATCACTCTGTTGATTTACTTCTGAAAAATCAGCTACTGAAGCCCTCCATGATGTACAGTTCTGTTCTGACCCTCATAGGTTATGATGAGCCAGAATGAATTCAATAGCAAGTATTTTAAAAAGTCACAGTGGGGTGTGTCTGGGAAAGCTTCTGAGAAGAACATGAGCTGCACTGGAATGGAAAGCAGGAGAGGGTCAGGCCTGGCTGAGAGGACAGAGGATGAGGAGCCTCTAGGAGGACCGACCAGGTACTCAAGTGTCAAGGTCTTGGAGTGGTGGGGAGGTGGATTCTCAGAGCCTCAGGTGAGGGGGTGAATGAACTTCAGGGGTCAACTCAGGCCCAACAGCCTTCTTCTTTCAACCCTAGAGGCTTCAGAGCATTTCCAGTCTTCTTCATTGGGCCTGTGCCTCTACCCCCTCAGAGTTCCCATCTTTCCTTACAAGGAGAGTGTGGAATTGCAAAGGGAGGAAATGAATGTTCTCTCCATACATAGGAGGAGGGGAGCTGGGTGGGAGCAACCTGTTTCCTCAGGGCCTTTCTTTCTTTCTCAAGAAACTAGGCTATACTCCTTCCCTGTCACCAGTACTTTACTCCTGTCTAACCCTTCTATCCCACCAAGACTTCAGAACACCAGATGGGACACAGGTGGGACATGGGCTAGAAGCGTGTTGCTAGAGGGCTTCAGCTTAAGTCTAGGCCTTTGGAGAGGAAGCAGTGCTTCGCTGGAGGTCAGAGAAGTTTAATGACTGTGAGGGCTTGGCCAAAGACATCCCAGAGGGTGAAAACAGTTAGTACAGGGTTAGGAGGCACGGCCCTGAGGCCTGGGGAGAGTACTGCGTGCCTGTACAAGATTGTCCCCGTAGCGCAGGGCTGGAGGACTGAGACTGGGCACCTTTTGAGGACCAGAAGTAGCTTCCTGTGGGAAGGTCCTCCTTCTCTTTCAGGGTCTTGCACTGGCCTAGTCTAGAATCTAATCTACTTGGTGTGGAGGTGCTGGGTGCCTACAAGCTGTGCCCTCCAAACTCATCCATAATCTCTCTCAGGTGAGGGTCTGACTCATCTGGCACATGAGGGTAAGAAACCCAAGATTCCTTGTGTCACCCTTGAAAACCAGCGTACATTTGGTTTTGCTTTCCATTTTAGATTCCTAGCAAAGTTAATTTTGAAAATGAAACGATCCTTTTTGCTTGCCCAGTGAGTAAGGTGTTAAAAATACTTTTGTACCCAAAGGCTATTTGGTCATCCAGACAACTCTGGGAGGAAAGAATCATGAGCCACATTTTACAAAAGAAGATATCCAAAGAGGGATGAGAAACAAAGTGACGTCTTCAAGGACCTGCTGCTGGCCAGCTGGGAACTGGGACTTGGGATAACTGGGAGGGAAGCCTGAAGGGCGATAGGTTCTCCTCCACATCTTGGCCTCATTATTATGGAGGACCAAGAGTGCCCCCTCCAGGCTCTGCATGATGTGACCTCTTTTCAGTCAACCTATTATTCATTCATTCATGAAACTTTTTTTGTATGTATGTGCCAGACATAGTAGGTGATGTAACAAAAAAAGTAGAAACAGACATGTTTTCTGATTGTGTGGGGCTCACAGTTCAGAGGGAGAGGAGAGCAAATAGCCATGGTCACACGGCCAGCTGCTGTGGGGTGGGTTCTGACTCATGACAGTCCTTGACAGGTCAGAGTAAAATGGCTGAGTGTAGTGACTGCACCATCTAGGGACTCCTGTGATCATATAAGCAAGTAAATAATTTAGACACTGAGGTAATCTTGAACAAAAGGATCCCATTTACAGGAACTTTAACAAAGAAATCTGACTTACCTTTTCATCGTCTTCTGCCCTAGAGTTGACTTCAGCGCCTAGTGACCCTGTGCACAATGTCTCAGAACCTTGCCTTATCCTGTGCCAATCTCACTGTCTCTGACACACCTGACCTCATCGCCACAGACATTGCGTCAGCCTGTTTTAGCCAAGATCGTCCTCTCCTGCCCTGACTCTTCACCCTTTCAAGCATGACGTTCTCCAGGTACTAGCCTCTCCTGACAACATGCTCAAAGGATGTGAGAGGAGTTTCAAAATCCTTTCCTCCAAGGAGCAACCTGATTTCACTCTCTTCAGGACAGACCTCTTTGTTCTTTTGACAATTTATAGCATGTTCAACACTCTTACCCAGCACCACCACTCAAAGGCATCAATTCTTCTTCTGTTATCCTTAGTCACTGTCCAGCTCTTAGATGCACAGGAGGTAACTGAGAAGATCATGGCTTGTATCAGGCTCACGTTAGTGTTTAGACTGGCATCATTACTCTTTAGCACTCTGGAGAAGTCCTTGACAGCAGATTTTCTCAATGCAACTCCTATTTTGAGTTTCTGACTACTTGTGGATCTGAGTAAGATGAAATTATTAATAACTCAAATATTTTCTCCACTTATGATGCTATTGGACCTGTGGTGAGAATTTTTGTTTTCTTGATGTTGAGATGCAATCCATATTGAAGGCTGCAGTTCTTTATCTTCTGCAAGAAATGCTTCAAGTCCTCCTCAGTTTCAGTGAACAAGGATCTGTCATCTACATAATGCAGGATATTGGTGAGTTTTCCTCCAATCCTGATGAGACATTCTTCTTCATAAAGTCCAGTTTCTCAAATGATCTGTTCAGTATATAGATTGCTGTCAAATTAGTTCCAATTCATAGTGACCTTATGCCCAACATATGAATGAAATTCTTCTCAGTCTTGTGCCATTCTCACAGCCTCTGCTTAAAACCCATTCTTGCAGTCACCATGTCAATCCATCTTGTTGAGGATCTTCCTCTCTTTACCTGACCCTCTCTACCTTTCCAAGCATGATGGCCTTTTCCAGTTAGTAGCCTCTCCTGATAACACAAACTTTGTGGCATGGAAGCTCATCATCTTTGTCTTAAGGAACACTCTGGCTGCCCTCCTTCCAAGGCAAGCTTGTTTATTCCTTTGCCAGCTCATGGGATACTGCTAAATACACTTTATTGACACTTTTGTCAAGCACTCTTTGTCCTGTCAACGATGTGATTGATCTTGGGAGTAGAAACATTCTTGAAGAAATGACAGCAGACTGAAGTTTGAAAATGAGCAGATAGTGGAATCAGCAAGTACAAAGGTTCTGTGGTGAAGGAAGCATAACAAATTTAAGTTACTGAGAAAAAGTTCTTCCCTCCTGTGCTTGGACCTATCTTCAAACATTGCAATTCTTTGATCATTTTACTCAAAATTGAATTTCCTCACAGTCTGACACTCCTCATCCCCTCTTTTCCTTTGTATTTTTCTACTTAACACTAATAGCCTCTATTTTACTTTATGTATTTTACTTACTATTTTTCCTCAATACAATGCAAGGTCTATGAAGGATGAATTATTGTCCCTCTTCTTCACTGTGATATACCAGTGCCCAGCATACGGTCAGTGCTTAATAAATCCCCACGGATGTCTCACAATATCTGAAACTTGTTATGTGCTGTCGAGTCGCCTACAACTCATAACAACCCTATGTACAACAGCCCTAAATCCTGCTCTATCCCTTATCAATCTTATTGTCTCCGACATGCCTATTCCCATTTCCCAAGTGATGGAATCAATCCATCTCGAGGGTCTTCCTCTGCTGCACTGTCCCTCCACCCTTCCAAGCATGACATCCCTCTCTAAGGACTGGTCCCTCCTTGCAACATGTCCAAAGTATGTCAGATGAAGATTCAGAATCCTTGCCTCCAAGGAGCAGCCTGGCTCCATCCTCTCCAGTACAGGCTTGTTTGTTCTCCCAGCAGTTCATGGTATATTCAATACTCCTCTCCAGCACCACAGCTCAAAGTCATCAACTCTCCTTCTCTCATCCCTAGTCATTGTCCAGCTCTTTGATGCATAGCAAGTAATTGCGAAGACCATGGCCTGTATCAGGCTCACCTTAGCCTCCAGACTGACACCGTTGCTACTCAGTACCTTGGAGAGGTCTCTGATAGCAGACTTTCCCAATGAAATTAGTCTTAATTTCCTGGCTGCTGGTACCAAGAGTGTTGATTGTAGAGCCAAGCAAGCCAAAGCTGTCAATAATCTCAATCTCTTCATCGTTCGTCATGATGCTGGCAATCAGTCCAGTGGCGAGAATCTTTGTTTTCTTGATGTTGAACCTCAATCCATATTGAAGGCTGCAGTCATTGACCTTCTGCAGCAAGCGCTTCAGGTCCTCCTCAGTTTCAGCAAGCAGTGTTGTGCCATCTGCATAATGCAGATTATTAATGAGTCTACCTCCAATCCTGATGCCACAGTTCTCCTCATAGAGCCCAGTTTCCTGGATAATCTGTTCTGCATATAGATTGAAAAGATATGAAACTTACCATGTTAAAAACCAAACTCTTGATTTTCTCCCTAAACCCATTCCCCCATATTCATGGCTGTCTTATAAAATAGTGTCACTATCTACATGGTGTTGGTATTGGAGAAGAGCATTGAATAGCCCATGGATTGCCTAAAGAACAAGTAAGTCTGTCTTGGAGGAAGTGCGTTTAAGGTTCTCTTTAGATAGCAATACACATATTACTGGTTATCTTTCTGTTTTTTATAGTAATGGTCTTAGATTAATTGTTTTTGTTCTTGTGCGCCTGAGTTAGTTCACTCAGCATAATGCTCTCCAGCCTCTCCCATGTTATACAGTAGTTTTCAAAATTGTTGCTCCTGAGTGCTGCATAATATTCCATCAATGTGATTGTACCATAATTTCTCAATCCAGTCATTTGTTGATGGACATTTGCGCTCTTTCCATGTTCTTGCTATCTTGAATAACGTTGTTATGAATTGTTAAAAGATTCCAGAGATAAACAACAACAACTCAATACTGTTGGTGTTATGTGCCATCAAATTGCCTAGAACTCATAGGAACTTTATGTATAATAGCTCTGAAACCTGTCCTATCCTGAGCCACTCTCATTGTCTCTAGAAATCCACCCAATCATTGTGTCAATTCTTCTCATCTGAGGTCTTTTTCTCCTGTGCTATCTCTCAATCCTTCGAAGCATAATGTCCTTCTCCAAGAACAAGTCTCTACTGGAAACATGCCCAAAGTATGTGAGATGGAGTTTCACAATTCTTGCCTCCAAGGAGCAGCTTGGTTTCACCCTCTTCAAGACAGAACTGTTTGTTCTCTTGCAGTCCATGATATGTTTAAAACTCTTCTCTAGCACCACAGTTCAAAGGCATTGATTCTTCTTCTTCCACCATCCTCATTGTCCAGCTCCCTGAAGTGTAGCAAATAATTGCAAAGACCATGGCTTGGATCAGGCACACTTTAGACATTTCTATTTAGAAAGTATCTGTGGACTCTGCTGGTGAAGGAAATAACATATTTGTATGTATTCTTATTTTCTGGACCCAGATCTTCCAATTTCCCATATGAGCTAATTTAAAAATAAATGATGTAAATTTTCATATATGTTGATGTAAATTTTAGCATATGTTGTTGTTGTTGTGTACCTTTAAGTTGGAACCAATCCATATCTGACACTCCAGAGGGTTTTCAGAGGTGGTTCATCACTCTGGAGATTGGCCAACTTTCTTCCACAGAACAGATGATGGATTTGAACTGTGAACCATTTGGTTGACCTTTGGGTTGACAGTGCAACTCCTTGCCATTAAGCTACAAGAGCTCTCTAGTAGAGTAATACTTTTAGTCTCTTTGTTGTTGTTGTTAAGTGCCATCGAGTCGCAGGCGACTCATAGAGACCCTATGAAGGAGAGTCCTCAACGCTTGGGTGCCTTTCTTCCTCTCTCCAGGTTCATAGGGTTTCCAGAGACAAGCTATTATGGAAGTGGATGCCACTGCTCCTTCCAATTTAGTCTCTAGCACACACAAATAATGTGAATGTAGATAGAATACACATAGCACAGGAAACTAACACATGAGGAGCTGTGGTTTGCAAACCCCCAGTATAACATGTGCCTTGGACTTTAAAAATATTTTGCTGTTGTTGAAAATACACACAGTAGAACTTTTATCAATGAAATGGTTTCTACACGTACAACTCTGTGATACTTGATTACATTTCTTCCAGTTATGAAACCATTTTTGCCCTCCTTTCTGAGTTGTTTCTTTGTCATTAACATAAACTTGCTGCATCTACTGTTCTTACCTAATCTTTTGAGTTGCTGTTGTCAATTTTGTTTCCTATAGATAGATCTTTAAAAAGCACAGTACTTAAAACAAGATAAAG
>NW_006399926.1:5163947-5164546 GCF_000299155.1 Elephantulus edwardii
AAAAAAAAACCATGCCAACCCCAAAACCAAAAGGCACAGTACTTAAGAGAGTCATTCTTTATTGCTTGAGTTGAACTATTGTCTGGCATTAGGGGCTGTTTTGGGTTTAATATTCAAAGATTATCTCAAGGGTTTGAGTCCAGGGTTTGCCAGCATTCAAGACTCTAGAACAACTATAAGAATTGAAAATTTTACAGTGTCATCAACAATATATAAGAGTTCCTTTCTCGCCACATCATCTCCAACATTTATTACTTGCTGGCCTGTTAAACTTTGCCACTGTTACCAGAGTAAGATGGTACCTCTTTGTGGTTTTGATTTGCATCTCTCTTATTGCCAGTGATTTTTGAGCATTTCTTCATTTGTATGTTTACCATTCAAATATCTTCCTCTGTGAAAATTCTTTTGCTCATTTTGTAATTGGGTTATCAGGCTTTTTCTTGTGGAGGTTGAGAGTATTCTGTCAACTTTTGTTATGAGATGCTTGTCTGAGATGCTCTTACCAAATGTTTGTTCACAGTCAGTAGATTTTCTTTTCAACCTGTTGGAAGAAGTTTTTGATGAACACATGGATTTAATCTTTAGACTGTCCCATTCAT
>NW_006399926.1:5166461-5171401 GCF_000299155.1 Elephantulus edwardii
AGCAACTCGAGGTTTGAATTTGTTCTTCAGTTCCTTGAGCTTAAGAAATGCTGAACGAGTTTGGCCCTTTTGACTTTCCGACTCTAGCTCCTCGTACATTTCATTGTAATATTTTGCTTTGTCATTCCGTGCTGCCTTTTGGAATCTTCCGTTCAGCTCTTTAGTGTCTTGAGAAAATGAGAACGGAGGCACAAATGGAGATTTGTGAACGCCAGTGTTCATAGCAGCTTTATTCACCATCACAAGAACATGGAAACAGCCCAAATGTCCACCAAATGTCCACAAACGAATAGATTGAGAAATTATGGTACATTCACACAGTGGAATACTATGCAGCATGCAGGAGCAATAATTTTGTAAATTATTACCTAACTTGGAAGTGACTGGAGAGCATTATGCTGAGTAAACTGACTACGGCTCACAAGGACAAATATTGTATAGAAACCATTATTGCAGAAAGAGTATAGGATCCAAGGGGAGTGGGAGAGGGTGGAAGCAGAGGGATGAGGATGTGCAGGGGGAGGGGAGGTTAATCATGGAGTTGTATAATTTGGTGGGTGGGAGGAGGTTGAGGGAAATTGGAAGAATCTGTTCTCGAAATCAATGTATATTAAAATTTTGTAAATAAACTAACGTTGTTTGTTGTTGATTTCCCTCAAGTTGAGCATGACTCATAGTGACCCTGTGAACAAAAAAAGACATGTAGCCTTTCTATAACTATCATCATTTATCAAAGTTCATGGAGTTTCCAGAGACATATTGTTTAGGAAGTGGATGTCACTCCTGCTTCCAAGTATAAACCTCTAACACTATTGCCATGAGATAATCTTAAATATAAACTAGTATTAAGGGGAAAAAAATTAGAAATTTTATTCTGCATTTCCCCCCTTTTGATCAAAATTCTAATATTGAATCTGATTTGATGTCCAGTAATGGTAGCTGGACACCATTCAGTTCTTCTGATCTCATAGTAAAGGGGACATTGCTTCATAAAAGTAATTTGTTACACACTTCGTATTCTCCTGTTCTTGGCTCTTCTTCTTCCCTTGTTGCTCCAGGTGAATGGAAGCCAATTGCTGTACCTTTAAGTGCCACTTGCAAGGTTTTAAGATGCCAGGCACTACTTCATAAACTAGGAGGTAGAACAGAAACACTAAAGGTGTCATTAGGCCAATTAATTGAGACGTCCCATGAAATCATGACTCTAAGCCTCTAAGCCAAAGAAAAAAATCCCATGGTTTAGTGGCCTCAGGAATGACTCTTTTTTTGGTAATTGTTATAAACATATCTATCATACATTTTTTTTTAAAAAAATATGGAAAACTTCACGAATTTGCATGTCATCCATGTTGCTCTTCTCTGTATCATTCCAATTTTAGTATATGTGCTGCCAAAGCAAGCGCTATCATACAATTTTTGCAAATTCAACTTCTGTAGTCATGATTGTTGTGCAAGTTTGCAAGTTAAGCCTTAGCTCTGTGCGTTCAGGGCTCATAAACACTTTTCAGCTCGACTTTATTTCTCTATCCTTTATTTGACTCATCATCTGCTTGACTGAGTTACAAAGGACTCTTGGCCTACGTATCCCTTGAGTTCTTTCAATCAGAGCCACTGCTGCTTGGCAGGGAATGAAATTCTCGGGTCACACATTCTTTCTTTCCTAACTCTACAGACATTGCTCCATAGCTGGTTGTCATGGGAAAATCTCTGACGAACCAGATTTTCTTCCCATGTGTGTGACTTACTTCTTCTTCAAGATTATTCATTCTTCTTTTTTTTTTTTTAACTGAGATTTTATTGTAGGTTTATAAAGAATTTGGATTTCCCTTCATTCACTGTTGCACATTTCCCTTCCTGTCCCCCTTCCCCCAGTTCGCTTTTTTCTTTGGGAAAAAAGTTCTTTCATTATTATACAGTCCCTCCCTGCCGGACCACTTTACTATGCAGCTCTTATTCTGCACTTTTGTCATGCCAACAATACCTAATCATGTATTCCTTTTATACAGTTCTCTCCCTTGTCTGTTTCAATGCCATGCACATTATTTATCCCCTCTTTTCTACGTTTCCCCTCAACCCCCCGTCAGTCCTGTTTTATAACAGTGGCATTATACAGTATTTGTCTTTTTGTGACTGAGATATTTCACTCATAATGTCCTCCATGGTCACCCATTTTGTATTTCATGAGTTCTTTGTCTTTCAGTGCTGCATAATATTCCATTGTATGAATGAATATACCATAGCTTGTTTAATCATTCGTTAGTTGATGCCATTTGGGTTGTTTCCAACTCCTTGCTATTGTGAACAAAGCAGCAATAAACATTGGTGTGCACATATCTGCTTGGTGGCAGGTCTGGTTTCTTTAGGGTATTTTCCCAGTAGTAGAATTGCTGGGTCAAATGGTATTTATATTTGCAACTTTTTGAGAAAGCGCCATACTGCCTTCCACAGTGGTTGCACCATTTTACACTCCCATCATCAGTAAAAAAGGATTCCAGCCTCTCCACAACCTTGCCAGCATTTGTTGTTTGCTGCTCTGTTGAATTTGGTTATTGTTATTGGGGTGAGATGATATCTCATAGTTGTCTTGTCATTCTTTTTAATAATAAAAATTTCAATTACATAAAAGATATGGAAAATAAAATAGTACCCAAACATAAAGTTTGTTGAATTTAAACCTTCTATTTTCCATTTCCTGTATATTTGAATCTATTGTTGAATATTTCTTTCATGTGTCTGAATTAATTTATTCTTTAATTCTAATATTTGTCTTGTTTTTCAAAAGAATTATTTTCTTGTTGAGAATATACAAGCAAAATGGAATCAATTAAATAGTTTCTACATGGGAATGGACCTCCAGAGTGCTGAAGAACAACGCTGTCTGTCTAGATACAAAGGTACACTTAATCCAGGCCATGATCTTCTTAATTCCTTGTTATGCTTCAGAGAGTTGGACAATGACTAAGGATGACAGAGGAAGAATAGATGCCTTCTTGTTAAGGTGTTGGAGAAGAGTCTTGAACATACCATGAACTGCCAAAAAATCAAATATATCTGTCTTGAAGAGGGTGAAACTAAGTCTCTCCATGGAGGCTAGAATTTTGAAGTTCCGTCTCACTTACTTTGGGCACGTGGTCAGGAGAGAACATTTCTTGGAAAAGGACATCATGCTTAGAAGGGTGGATAAATAGTGCGGGAGAGGGAGACCCTGGATGAGGTGGATTGATATAGTAACTGGCGCAATGAGGATTGGTGTGTCGGAATTAGTGAGACTGGCTCAGGACAAGGAAGGGTTCAGAGCTCCTGTACATAGAGTCGCTATACATTGCAAGCAACTTAACAGCACATAACAACAATAACATACTGTGACAGGTTTGGAAGCAGAAGTGGCATCTGCTTCCTAAACAACATGCTTCTGGAAACTCTATGAACTTTGATAAATGTCTGGTTGTAGAGGGGCTTCAGGCCTTTTGTTCATAGGGTCGCTATGAGTCATGCTTGACTTGATGGCAATCAACAACAATAACATGTTGATTGCTTTCGAGTCAAGCATGACTCATAGTGACCCTATGATCAAAAGGCCTGAAGCCTTTCTAGATCTATCGTAATTTATCAAAGTTCATGGAGTTTACAGAGGAATGCTATTTAAGAAGTGGATGCCACTCCTGCTTCCAATCTACATGTATCATTTAATGATATTGATTGCATTTTTTGTAATTAATGCACCATTCTCACCCTTCTTTTTGAGTTGTTTCTTCCTTGTTAATGTAAACTCACTGCCTCTAAGATTTGAGTTGCTCTTGTTAATTTGATCTCACGTAGATAGTTCTTAAAAGGGTTCAATACTCAAGGCAGACTTCCCCATCTTCCCTTATTGCTGTTGTAGTTGTTAAGTGCTGTTGAGTTGAATATGACTCATAATGACCCTATGAACTCTGTCCTCTTTTGTGCCATTCTTGTTATCTCCAATATATTTGAGCCCCTTGTTGCAGTCACTGTCAATCTATCTCCTTGAGATAGATTTCTTTGCTGACTTGCCACCTTTCCAAGGGCGATCTCTTTCCAAGGAGTTAAACTACTGTTTGGTGTTAGGACTCCAGAATGATGGCTACACAGGGGAGTGGACTTGGGGAGAGGGACTGTATACCAATGAAATATTTTTTCTTTCACTTTTCAAAAAGAAGAGCTTATTGGGTGGGAGGGGTGGGTAGGGAGAGAAGTGCAACAATGAATGAATGGAAATCCAAAGTCTCAGTAAACTTTCATTAAAGTTAATTAAAAAAGAACAACAACCTAAAACCCCCTAACAAAACCCCAATGACTGCTTTTTTTGTTTGTTTCCATCCACCCATTGCTTCACATTTTCTTCTCTACCCTCCACCCGACAGTTCACCTCTCGCTTCAAAAAATTCCTTCATTGTTGCACAATTTCCTCTCCCCCCAAGTCCACCTTGCTATACATCCATTATTCTAGACTGTGACTGTTTGCTTTTAAGAAAACTTCAAGGACTATTTTTGGTTTATGGTTTTAAGATTATCTGAGGGCAATAACTTCAGGAATTGATCCACTCCCCACAGTTCTAGAGTCTGTAAGAATTTAGAATTCTGTTCTGCATTCTTCTCAATTTTGATCAAGATTCTTCTATGGAATCTTTTTTCAAAGGGTTCAATAATGGTTGCTGGATACCATGGAATTCTGATTTATTAATATGAAGGCAATTAGCCACATATTCCATATCCTCCTTGTATTCCTGACACAGCTTTCTCTGTTGTTCCAGGTGAAGAGAGAACAGTTGATTTTTGATGACTATTTGCAAGCTTTTAGAACATCTTTTGGTTTTTTTTAAATTAAATTTTATTAGTTTTAATGAACATTTACAGAGATTTTGGGTTTTCATTCATTCATTGTTGCACTGTTTTCTCCACCCTCATCCCCAGTTTGT
>NW_006399926.1:5172281-5174767 GCF_000299155.1 Elephantulus edwardii
TACAACAGTGGCACCATGCAATATTTGTCCCTTTGTGACTGGGACATTTCACTCAGCATAATGTTCTCCAGAGTCAACCATTTTGAGTAATATTGCATGAGTTCCTTGTTTTTTAATGTAGCATAGTATTCCATTGTGCGAATATACCACAGCTTCTCTAGACATTCGTTTATTGATGGTTTGGTTTTGTTTTTTTTCCTTTTCTTCTCCTCTCCCCTTTTTTGTTTGTGTACCGTAAAATCGGATCCGACTGGCACAGGAGGAGATTGCCTCTCCTTTTCCAGGGAGCGTCTGGTGGATTCGAACTGTGTGCCTTCAGGACTGCAACACAGCTTCTTACCACTAGGCCACCAGAGCTCCCGTTAGAACATCTTTTGAAAGAAATATTTGCCTATACTTATTTCAGATCACTTAAAAGAAATTTTAAAAAAGGAAATAAAACTTGAGGATCCAGGTAAAATTCTCTGTGCTTGATATCCTACTGCACTTGTGCTAGTGACAGCCACAGTTACTACCCTAAATTATTAAAATTTAGATCGTTTTAATTATATATACACATATTTATATACAATATAATACTTATACTACATGCTTTTATATAAGTGGTATAATTTATGCAACTTCCTATCATGTTTACAATAGGATATATCCAAACAGATGGAGTTAATTCAATTTCACTGCTCCATATTATTTCATTGTATGAAGATGTCCTAATCTGCTTAGCCATACGTCTACTGATGGGCATATTGACTGTTTTCAGGCTTTCCCCCCAGTAACTTAATTAATCAGAAACCACCTATATGTGATCAAATTGACAACAGGACTGAAAAAAGTAGGAAAAGAAATTAGAATACAAGAAACTTATGTTAGTAGGAGACCAATAATTGGAAAAGGTGGAGAATGGTTGCAAAACTTGCAGAATATAATTGTTGTTGTTGTATGTACCATCAAGTTGTCTGCAACTCATAGTAACCTTGTGTACAATAGTTTTGAATCCTGCCCTACCTGAGCCCTAACTCAATCCAACATGATTACTCCCATTACCTCAGTTACTTTTTCAATCCCTCTCATTGGGAGCCTTCCTCTTCTGCGCTGTACCATTCCAAACATGATGTCCTTTTCCATGATTGACTGGTCCCTCCTGGTCATGTGTCCAAAGTGTGTGAGACGGAGCCTCAAAATCTTTGCCTCCAAGGAGAAACTTGGTTTCACCCTCTCCAAGACAGACCTGTTTGTTCTCTTCATAGTCCATGGTATGTTCAACACTCTTCTCCCGTACCACAACTCAAACTCGATTCTTCTTCTACCATCCCTAATAATTTTCCGGCTCTCTGGTGCATAACAATGAACAATAGCTCTGCACTCCTCCCTAACCTGAGCCGATCTCATTTTTGCCAACACAACTGTCCCTATTATCCTAGTCACGGAGTCAATCCATCTCATCCAGGGTCTTCCTTTCCTGTTTTGACCCTCCATTCTTCCAAATATGATTTTCCTCCCCAGGGACTGGCCCCTCCTGGCATCATGCCTGAAGTATGTGAGATGGAGTTTCAAAATCCTTTCCTTCTTGGAGCAACCTGTTTTCATCCTCTCCAGGACAGACCTGTTTGTTCTCTTGGCATCCATGGTACGTTAAATACTCTTCTCCAGCACCACAGCTCAATGGCATAGATTTTTCTTTTCTTATACTTAGTAATTGTCCAGCTTTCTGATGCAAAGCAAGTAATTGTGAAGACCATGACCTGGAGTAAGTGCACTTTAGTTTCTAGATTAATACTGTTACTCTTTAGCACTCTGGAGAGGTCCCTAATAGCAGACTTTGCCAATGCAATTTGTCTTTTGATTTCCTGACTGCTGATACCAAGAGTTGTTATTGTGGATCTGAGCAGGGTGAGATTTTTAATAATCTCAAGCTTTTCTCCATCTATCATGATACTGCCAATTGGCTTGGAGGTGAGAATCTTTACTTTCTTGATGTTGAGCTGTAATCCATCTTGAAGACTGTAGTCCTTGATCTTCTGCAGCAAACGCTTTAGGCTATCCTCAGTTTCGGCTAGTAAAGTTATGATAGCTGCATAACACAGGTTGTTGATGAGTCATTCTCCAATCCTGATGCAACATTTCTCCTCATTGAGCTCAGCCTCCTGGATGATCTGTTTCACATATAGATTGAAGAGGTATGGAGATAGGATGCATCTCTGACACACTAACATCTTGTTGTTATGGGCCATTGAGTCACTTGCGACTCATAGCAACACTATGTACAGTCCTGAACCCTGCTCTATCCTGTGTCAACCTTATTGTCTCTGACACACCTACCCTCATTACCCTAGTCACTGAATCAATCCATCTCATCAATAGTCTTCCTCTCTTGCGCTATCCCTCCACCCTTCCAAGCATGACCTTCCTCTCCAAGGACTGGTCCCTCCTTGCAACATGCCCAGAGTATGTCAGATGAAGCCTCACAATCCTTTCCTCCAAGGAGC
>NW_006399926.1:5178497-5181361 GCF_000299155.1 Elephantulus edwardii
GAATTCATGCAATATTATTTAAAATGGGTGACTCTGGAGGACATTATGCTGAGTGAAATATCTCAGTCACAAAAGGGCAAATATTGCATAGTGTCACTGTTGTAAAATAGAACTGACATCAGGGTTGAGGGAAGATAGAGAAGAAGGGGAGGAATGATGTATACTGCACTGCAACAGATGAGGGAAAGAATTGTTTAAAAGGGATATATGATTGGGTATTATTGTCATGACAGGAGTCCAGAATGAAGCCTGCAGAGTGCAGTGGACTTGGGGGGAGGGATTGCATAACAATGAATGAGTTTTTTTTTTACTTATCAAGGAGAAAAGTGAATTGTGGGGTGGGGGTGGACAGGGAGAAACGTGCAACAATAAATGACTGGAAACCCTAAATCTCTGTAAAACTTTCATTAAAATTAATAATAATAATAATAGTAATACTCTGATTTGAATGGATTATGCTACTCTTGTTAAAAAAATGTCATTGTAATAGCTGTAGTGTAGTGCACGTCAGGTTCTGGTTTTCTCGGCTTGTGCAAATTCGTTTTCTCAGCTCTCAGCAGTCGTGTTTGCAAGAGTACCAGGGATGACCCTCAGCGTAGACACCCAAAGGCATTGGAGAACTGATACCATTGTCTTGTTTGCTGCCAGTCCACCAGGCAACATTTCTGGTCCAGAATCTGTCTTTAAACTTTAAGCATTTCTGGGAAGAAGCTATCTCCTTAGGGTTTGGGGATTTAGAGCAGGGAGGTTTGTCTGTCTCAGTTCAGCCCATATTCACTTCCATCTGCTTCATATCCCAACAAGGCATTCAGGCAGCCCTGTTTGTAGACACTTGTGAGTTGCCTTGTTTTGTTTTTCTAATGGAGGCAACAATATACCTTTATTTTTCTAATCTTTATCCCTTAAGAAAAATGCTTTTCTCAGTGTAATGGTCAGAATCTTCAAATTAGCACTGTGAAGTGATCTATATATATAGCAGGAATCCTTTACTTGTTCCTGACTTTATTGGTACTTTGTTTAGAACAAGAGGGCAGCAGGTTTTTTTTCAGATGTCTTAACATCTCAAAAAACCTCATCTAACATGGCTTCTTTTTATTTAGGTTTCTAAGAGGTTTGTGGGTTGTTTTTTTTAAAAATTGGATGAATATTGTTATTCTGGCTTCTGCTGAGACAGCCATATGATTTTCAAAACATTGTGGTAAAATATATAACAAAAATTTTACCCTTTTAACAATTTTTAATTACCATTTAAATGTTTCAATGACCATTTTAATAATTCAGTAGCATTAAGTACATTCACAATAATGTGTAGCTGCCACTGCTGTCCCAACAGGGCGATCTCCTATTCTTTTTATTATCCCAAACAGACATTCTGTGGGTGTAAGTAATGAAGTTATGGTAACCAAGTAATAGTGAATATAAGTAGTAAGTCCCTCTTGTTGTTGCTGTTGTTATGTGCCATCAAGTCGCTTGCGACTCATAGCGACCCTATGTACAACATCCCTAAACTCTGCTCTGTCCTGTGCCAATCGCATTGTCTCTGATACACCCATCCCAATTACCCCAGTCACTGAATCAATCCACCTCATAGGGGGCCTTCCCCTTCTGCGCTGTCCCTCCACCCTACCAAGCATGATGTCCTTCTCCAAGGACCTGTCCCTCCTTGCAACATGTCCAAAGTATGTGAGATGAAGCCCCAGAATCCTTGCCTCCAAGGAGCAGCCTGGTTTGACCCTTTCCAGGGTGAATCTGTTCATTTTCCTAGCAGTCCATGGTACCCTCAATACTCTTTTCCAGCACCACAGCTCAAAGGCATCAATTCTCCTTCTATCCTCCTTAGTCATTGTCCAACTCTCTGATGCATAACAAGTGATAGCAAAGACCATGGCCTATATCAGAAGCACCTTAGTCTCCAAAGAGACACCATTGCTCTTCAGTACTTTGGAGAGGTCCCTAACAGCAGTTCACATGGCAATACGTCTTCTAATTTCCTGGCTGCTGGTGCCGAGAGTGTTGACTGTGGAGTCAAGCAAACTGAAGCTGTGGACAATCTCAATAAAAAACCTAAGTCCCTCTTATCTACCTGATATTCTTAGCAAAACTATATGGATCAGAGTAGAATGGCCCCAAAATTTTCCCAGTGCTGTAAAGCTTTATGAAAACAGATTGTCAAGATTTTCTTCTATGGAGCCACTAGTGAGTTCAAACCACCAACCTTTCAGTTAACAGCAAAGTGCTTTAACCACTATGTCATAGAAATAGCTCCACTGTGCCACAGAATCAACTCTTATATCTCAGACTGTGGCAATCTCCATTCCGTTTTATATCTTCATGAGTTTATCTATTGTAGACATCTCATATAACTGGAATAATATAATATTTATCTGACTTATTCAACTTATCACAATGTCTTCAAGTTTTATGCATGTTGTAGCATGCATTAGAACATCATTCTTGTTATGATTGTGTAATAGTGCATTGTAAACATACACCAGATTTAATTTATCCATTGTTTTTGTTGTTGTTGTTGTTGTTTCCTCTGTTATCAGACTCTTCTTTTATCTTTCTGTCGTGATTTAGAGGGAGCTCTGGTGGCAGAATCCATAGGGAGTGGTGCTGCTAACATAAAGGCTGTGTCTCTCTGGTGGGTCAAGTTCACGTGCAGCTCCGTGGAAGAAAGATGGACAAACTCCTCCCGTGTGATTTCAAACCTCAGACACTGACCAGAGGCTCAGCTATGAGTCACTTCCAACTCGACAGAGAGAAAGCGAGAAAGAGGCAGGCCTTGCTGGCCGTTTGTAGACTGTCTTTAGAGCCCTGTCTATTCAAATCAATCTTTTGCCTTGTTGCCCATCCTTCTCTTG
>NW_006399926.1:5181461-5183525 GCF_000299155.1 Elephantulus edwardii
CACCAGAGCTCCTTTGCCCATATTTAACTTACTTCTTTTTAAACTGGGCTGTTTGGTTGTTGAGTTCTTTATGTATATTAGATATGCATTCTAAATGCTTTGCAAATATTTTCTCCCACTCTGTAGACTCTATTTTGACTTTTTTTATAGCGCTCTGCACGCAAATATTTTACGTTTTAATATAGCTGAATTTATTAATTTACTTTTGAAAAAAAGTTAACTGCCAGCGCTTGTGCTATCATGTAAGAATCCACTGCCAATTCAAGGTCATGAAGTCCCTCACTTTCTGTTTTCTTCTAAGAGATTTGTTGTCTTAGCTCTCTCTACTTCGAGTTGATTTTTGAGTAGTAAAACTTGTGCTGGCAACTGCATATGGCAGAAAGCCGGTAAAGAAGCAGAAGGCACATAATCCTTCCTGAGCATATATAGTGATATAGAAGTGATGACTGTGCTCTTTGAAAGGCGGAAACCTGGAAAGATCCAGAAAAACAACGTGGCCCCATTGAGTTATACCTCGACAGATTTTGCTTCATGTAAGGTCCAACTTCCTACTTTAGTGCCTGACTATTTTGTCTCCCCAGTACTGTGTGTTGAAAATATTGACCTTTTTCTTTGGGATAATCATGGCACAATTGTTGAAAATCACTATCTGAGGACTTAGTCTGGGTTCCTAATTCTAATGGTGACATGTGTGGCCTCGTACCAGGACCACTCTGCTACAGTTGCCTGGGAGTTTTGTTCTAAGTTTTGAAACTGGAAAGTATGAGTCCTCCAGCTTTGCTCCTGTTTTCAATGTTGTTTTGGCAGTTTAATTTTTCGTCTGATTGTATGGTGATTTATGTTAACATATTTTCCACTGTGAAAACCACTCTTGCACTTGTGGCATAAATTCAATGTAGTCATAACTCTTTTAAAAAATATAATACTAAAAAAAATAAAAAATATAATACTAAACTCAGACACAAACGGAGATGGAAACAGTCCAAATGTCCAACTACAACAAAACGGATTGAAAAATTGTGGTCCATTCACATGACATGATATTACGTAGCACTCAAGAACAACAATTTCAAAAATTCCTACATAATGTGGGAGAGACTGGAGAAGATTATACTGAGTGAACTCAGTCTCATAAGGATAAATACTGCATAGGACTATTGTTGTAAAAATAGAAGAATGATTAGTAATCTGTGAACAGGTGTAACAGAGGAAGGAATGAATGGAACAGAGGGGTGAGGATGGGCAGAGGGAAATCACGGGGTCCCACAATTTGGTGGGTGGAGAGAGGCGGGAAAAGGAAATGGAAAAGATCCAGCAGGGGTCTAAAAAGACAGGGCAGTGGTGGGCATAGTTCAGTCAAGTGATTAATTTTATAAAACACAATGTATGGAAATAATTGTATGAAATACAATGCAAATGAAGGAGGGTATGAAACACAATGTATACTAATTTTATATGCATACTAAAATAAAATAAAATTAACAAACAAAAAATACTAGATTCCATATGCTCATATTTTGCCTAGGATTTTTCATTTGTGCTCATAATCACCTCTCTAGTGGTTCATATTCACCTTGACATTCTCCTGGTATGTGATTTACAGCCTACAAAAACTCAGCGGAAGATCAGCTATGAGTTGGTTCTGACTCTATGGCTAATGCATTGAGTTATCCAGTTTTCTTTTCTTGTTTGGTTCCTTACTGGTGTTGATATCTAGAATGATCTACTTAGTGTACAGAGACCAAATGTAACACTGCCTTGAACAAAGGAAACTTAATTCTCTGCCACGTGCTAGCCCCAGAGGTGGGGCTCTGCTCAGCTATGGCCCAACCGGCTCATTAATTTTCTAAGCAGCAGTGGGGAGGAGCAGAACATCCTTTTTCCTTAATGACAGGAATCAGAGGTGCGTGTACATCTTCACTTACCTCCCTGGAGCCTGGACTTAGTCATGTGATTACACCTAGCTGTAAGGAAGGCTGGAAATAAGACCTTAATTTGAACTTTAAAAACTCTTTTGCTATGAGAGATATCGTCAGAACAGAGCAAGGAAACACTGCATGAGGG
>NW_006399926.1:5183890-5185278 GCF_000299155.1 Elephantulus edwardii
ACAGCTTCAGTTTGCTTGGCTCTACAATCAACACTCTTGGTATTAGCAGCCAGGAAATTAAAAGACGTATTGTGTTGGGAAAGTCTGCTGTCCTCTCCAAAGTACTGAAGAGCAATGATGTCAGTCTGGAGCATCTGATCCAGGCCATGGTCTTTGTAATTACTTGTTATGCATCAGAAAGCTGGACAGTGACTAGGGATGACAGAAGAAGAGTTGATACCTTTGAGCTGTGGTGCTGGAGAAGAGTATTGAATATACCATGAACTGCTAGGAGAACAAACAAGTTCATCCTGGAGAGGGTGAAGCCGGGCTGCTCTTTGGAGGCAAGGGTTCTGAAGCTCCATCTGACATACTCTGGATGTTGCAAGGCAGGATCAGTCCTTGGAGAGGGATGTCATGCTTGGGAGGGTGGAGGGACAGCGCAGGAGAGGAAGACCCTTGATGAGATGGATTGATTCAGTCACTGGGGTAATATTGTCGGAGACAATAAGATTGGCATGGGATAGAGCAGGGTTTAGGGCTTTTGTATATAGGGTCGTTATGAGTGGTGGGCGACTTGATGGCACATAACAACAACAAGAGATAAAGGGAGAACAGGTAATGGGCTAACTAGTAGTATCTACTGTTGTTATGTGCTGTCGAGTCACCTGCAACTCATATCAATCCTATATACCTGGGATTCGTATTCTTTGAAATAGTTCCCATAATTTTCCATCATTTGTTATTATCTGCATAGTCGAATGCCATTGTGGAGTCAGTAAAGCATGTTGTTGTTGTGTATTGTAGAGTTAGAACCAACCCCTAGGTGACCCTCTGATGGGTTTTCAGAGTCAGTTAATTGCATGAGAGGAGATTGCCCATCTTTAAAGTGCTCGGATGGGCTAGGAGTAAAAACAGGGAGAGAGGCCTTTCGCCAATGATCATGAGGGTTAGGCTAGCAGGGCTGGAGCCTCCTTTTCCTCGACCCCCGCCACTCTTTTTGTCAAGTTCAATCAGGCCACCGGAAAAGCCACGCAGCTTGTGAACATGTATGCAGTCACCAGGCAATGAAGTGTGAACACTGGCAAGCTTCTCACAAGGGCCCACCAAGGATGGATTCAGGTTCTTAATGTAGTCTCTGTAAATGGATGCGTCATAAGATAGAAAAATTAGAATTTTTAAAACTATAGATACAGGAGAATTCAAAGATACAGAGGGTTCAGTCCCAGACCTCTGTAATAAAGCAAGTCATGGGAATATTGTGGTTTCCTAGTGCACATAAACCTAGTGCACTTGCTGCAGAGGGTCAAGGACTGCCTTCAGTATGGATTGAGGCTCAATGTCAAGAAGACAAAGATTCTCACCACTGGACCAATTGGCAGCATCAGGATGGATGGTGAAGAGATTGA
>NW_006399926.1:5186458-5189430 GCF_000299155.1 Elephantulus edwardii
ACTTTGGGCATGTTGCAAGGAGGGACTGGTCCTTGGAGAGGGACATCATGTTTGGCAAATTTGAGGGGCGGCGAAGGAGAGGAAGACCTTCGATGAGATGGATCAATTCTGTGACTGGAGCGGTGGGAATAAGTGCGTTTGAGATGGTTAGGTTGGCATAGGATAGAACAGCGTTTAGAGCTCTTGTACATAGGGTCGCTATGAGTCACAAGCGACTTGACGACACATAACAACAACAGACAACTCAAGGGTTGATTCTTCAATTTTTTCAATCTAGAAATGTGAATGTTGTTGTTGTTGGTGTGTCGAGTCAGAATTGATTCATAGCTGACCCTCCAACAGGTTTTCAGAGGCAGGAGGAGATTGCCCATCTTTCTCCTGCAGAGCCGCTGGTGGATTTGAGCTGCATGCCTTTGGGGTTGCAGAGCAGCTTCTTGCCACTAGAACTCCCTGAAAATGCTGAGTAGATTTCATTAATTCTTATAAATTGCTAAAATTTATCTCTCTTAATCAGTTTGGAGAAGTCATATGTAATCTCTCCGTGTGTGTATGTATACACACATACATTCCTTGAAAAGTCATCTCTTTTATCTAATTATTAAAATTTCAACCTTAACTTTATCTGGAGGATTCTGGTTGATCTTGTTTAAGAGTGTGAGCCTATAAAGTGATTTTGCCTTTAGATTTTTCTTTTCCCATCTGCCGCAAGGCCATTACCAGTTTTCCACCACTTATTAGTCTAATTTCTTGTCGTAGAATCATCTGAATCTTGCCAACTATCTAAATGTAAGTGTAAATCTCAAATCTGCAGGAGGACAGGCTCATGGTTAAAATTTCCCTAAGAAAGTGAATTTTTCGTGCTCCATGTAAGAGTGGGAGTTTTTTTGCCCCCCTCCCCATGCTTTTCCTAAATGAATATTTCTTTCAGAATTTTGCTTTATGTAGAGCTTTTTCCAATTCTTGGCTGCTTACAAATAGAAAAACTCATTTCAACGTGTTATTAAAAAATTAACTCACAAAAAAAAAATTAACTCACCAGTTTCCTGATGCCAGAAACCAACTCTCCCACCTACCGTTAAAGTATCAATTCATGTTTTCTTGACTTTTGGTTCTTCACTTTCAGCTTCTAAGAATTTTCTTGTGAGATCAGCTTTGAATGATGGTGTTTATTTTCTTTTTAAAGTTTGTCATTTAACCAGAAGTGCTAAAAATGGAAGTCTAACTCTTTTTATTAAACCACAATATCTTCACCAGAATGTGTGTTTGTATTTTGATAATTTAGCATCATATTTGAAATTGGAATATTGTATTTCCTTCAGAGCTGAAGAGTCATAGACTTATTTTATTATTATTGACTCTTGTTTACTATTTGCCTTGTTCTCTTCTTTAGGACCACCAATTAAATCTTAGTTGGATTTTTCTTTTTTACACATCCTTTCCATAATGATATTTTTATTGTTGTGCATCAGTGTATCATTTTTATAATTTTCTTAAACTTTCTCATTATATTATTTCCTGTTATGCTTATTCTAAGATATTTCCTAATAAACATTTAATCTTTATTATACTTAAATTTTTTTCTTTCTTTTCTGAAATCTGCTAATTCTATCTTACACTTGCTATGACTGATTTATGCCACTCAATATAATTTGCTCTAGAATAATTCACGCTGTATAGTGCTTAACAAATTTTTGGTAGATTTTTAGTAACATAAAATACACCATTGTATGGCCAACAGACATGAAGAAATGCTCAAAATCACTGACAATAAGAGAGATGCAAATCAAAACCACAATGAGATACCATACATCTCCAGTAGCAGGGGCAAAGTTTAATAAGACAGCAAGTAATAAATGTTGGAGAGGATGTGGAGAGATAGAAACTCTTATACATTGTTGGTGGCATTGTAAAATGGTAGAAGCATTCTGGAAGGCAGGTTGGTGTTTCTTAAAAAAGCTGAACATAGAAATTCCATATGACCCAGCTATTCCACTGCTTGGAATATACCCCGAGAAAATGAGAACTGAGACACAAATGGAGACTTGTACACCAATGTTCATAGCAGCGTTATTCACTATTGCAATAACGTGGAAACAGGCCAAATGTCCAACCGAATGGATTAAGAAATTATGGCACATTCACACAATGGAATACTATGCAGCACATGACTGCAATGATTTTGTCAATTACTACCTAACTTAAGGACTGAAGAGGATTATGCTAAGCAAACTAACTCAGTCCCATAAGGACAAATGTTGTATAAGACCATTTTTTTATAGAATGAGTATGAGGATCTGAGGTGGAGAGGGGTGGAAGCAAAGGGGTGAGGATGGGCTGGGGGCAGAGGGGTTAATCATAGGGTTGTACAACATGATGAGTGGAGGGAGGGAGGAGGGGGTGAAGCAAACGGTGAAGATCCAGTGTGAGAAACAATATAAATAAACTTTGTAAATAAACCAGTATAAATAAATAAATATTCCATTGTGTGAATGTGCCTGAGTTTCTGTAGCCATTGCTCTACTGATGGACACTTAGGTTGTTTCTAACTCATTGCTATTGTAAATAATGCTACAATAAACATAGGTGTGTGTATGTTAACTGTGTCATTGACTTTATTTCTTTGGAATAAAAATATGATAGTTGGCTCAAATGGTAGTTCTATTCTTAATTTTTTTTAAGAAAGCACCAAACTATTTTGATTATGATTGCATCATTTTACATTGCTACTTAGTAATCCTTTTAAAAATGACAATTTAAGAGGAGATCATGCTGTATGAGATATTTTTGAGATTAAAGAGCATTATTTGTCTTTATTTTATCTGTTTCTTCAAGTATCTCTGCTGTTAACAATAAAAATTTATCTTTCCCCCTTATGTTTATTTTCTCATTTCCCTCATTAACAAAAAAAAACATTTAAAACAAAAATTCAAGCTGATAAATATTTATTTTTTCGGATTGCAGCACAGCTTCTT
>NW_006399926.1:5190577-5216050 GCF_000299155.1 Elephantulus edwardii
TGCTATTCTGACTGGGGTGAGATGATATCTCATAGTTGTTTTGATTTGCATCTCTCTTAGAGCTAGGGATTTTGAACATTTCTTCATTTCTTCATTGGCTATCTGAATGTCTTTTTTGGTGAAGTGTCTGTTCATATCCTGTGCCATTTTTTAATTGGATTGTTTACCTTTATCTTGTTGTGGTGCTTGAGTATTTTATAAATTCTAGATATAAGTCCCTTATCTGACATGTCATTACCAATACTTTTCCCAGTCTGTGGCTTCCCTTTTACCCTGTTGGAGAAGTTTTTGGATATGAATATAGTGGTTTTAAAGGACAAATTAAAAAAAAAAAAAAAAGAATGATCTTAACCCACAGGAAGGAATTTATTTGTTCAAGTTAAGGAGGCTAGAAGTCCAAATTCAAGGTACCAGCTCGGGGGGAAGGCTTTCTTAGTCAGCTCTAGAGGAAGTTCCATGTTTCCTCTCAACATCTGTGGACTTGGTGACCCTTGTAGATCTTCTTGTGTTGTAACATCAACCTTGTCTTTGTTCAGGAGCTTCTCAGGTAGGAACCCTGGGTTGAAAGGATGTGTTCTACTTCAGGCTTTTCTTAATAATTGTGTCTTTCTCTGCTTGATCCTTTCTCCTTTTATCTCTTGTAGCATGCAGGTCACATCTCAAGGATCATCCTTTTATATAAGATCTGGGCTGTGATCTGACTAAGAGTACTTGACTGGCTTGAGCACATCAAACCACATCTGCCAAATTACATGACTTCCAAAGTACATTCTTATATAACTTTCAAAGCCATCCCAGTCTACATATGTATTGGGGAGAGTCAATTCAATCCGTGACAGAGGCCATGCTAGTATGTTTTATTCCACTTTCTTTGCTGTCTTGAGATATCAAACTGTGTCTCTACAGGAAGACCTCTCCCTTAGCCTGTTCTCAATCTCAAATATACTGTTGCTTTAATCAAAGGAATATTGCATAGCCCTTTCAGGGAAACTCATGTTCTGTGTAAAGCTTAGGAGTCATGCTTCTGCTCTCATTCTGCTCCTGTGCTAGGATCCGCACATACGATACTTGGCAGGTGCTCTTCATGACTTATGGCTTGGGGTTGTACCTGTTTCCTTCTTCTATGAAACACGATTGTTTACTCTCAACACATTACTCTGTTCAATTAATTATTTTTAATGGGGCTCCAAAGTGGAGAAAAACCTCAAAACTATTGCTGTCAAGTTGGAACTGACTTAATGCTGACCTCCTATTGGGTTTCTAAGATTGTAAATTTCACAAGCTTTCTCCCCAGAAGTGACTGATGGATTCTAACTTCCAGGGAAATTTTTCTTTTTAAATTTTTTATTATTATTATTAGTGTGTGTGTGTACTGTCAAATCAGATCTGACAGGTACAGGAGGAGATTGTCCCTCCTTCTCCAGCAAAGCATCTGATGGATTTGAACTCTGCACCCCTGGAATTGCAGTGCAGCTTCCTGCCACTAGGCCATTAGAGCTCCCTCAGAGAAACTTCTGAATGCCTGCAATGCAAGTTCTTGCTTCTACTTTCTGTGGGGGTAAATCCAAGCCCTTTCCTGACAACTCTACCCAGTAATTGACCACCACCTCTCATGATTTTCTATCACTGTACTCATTGGTTTTTATTTATAGCATTTATTACAATTTTTAATTAAGGATTCACTCATTTTCTGTGTTCTCTGACTTGATTATATATGCTACTAGGGCAAGGAAGATATGTATTTCACCCAACCACATAGCCCCGGTGGCTAACAGTGTATCACTACTCAATAAACGTTTGCTGGCTATGTGACTGAAGAAAGAATTGGAACATTATGTCCTTGAAAAGCCACATGGAAAAGTTCAAATGATGTGGAGAGATAGAAACTCTTATACATTGTTGTTCGGTCAGGAGAGAGACCTAAAAAGTTTTTTAGCAATTGAATGACAGATGGAAGCAATATATTTGAAGAATTAGCTAAACAACTATGACCAGATTAGTGAAGGAAAGAGGGCCTGGAGTCCATGAGGAGACTGGAGGCTACTGTCACAGGGCAGCTTGAGGTGAGGCAGTGACTCTAGAAATATAGAGGGAAATTTGGTGAGACAAAAATCCAAGAAAAACTCTGCATCACTTGGTGTGTTCTCAGTGAGGACTCAGGATTGCCTGGTTGGAGCTGATTTTCTACCATGTAGGGTAGAAGCAGTGTCCATGATGGGGCTTGGATGAAAGGGGGAGTGATAGATGAGGGAGAGAACAGTTTAAAAGTGATATATGATAGCATATTGTGATTATCACAGGAAGCCAGAATTAAGGTTGCATAGTGGAGTGCATTTGGGGTGGGGGCGGGCGGGGGGGAGGATTGTGTACCAATGAAGAAGTTTATCTTTTGCTTTTCAAAGAGAGGAGTGAACTGGGGGGAGGGGGGTAAAGAAAAAAGTGCAACAATGAATGAATGAAAATCCAAATCTCTGTAAATGCTCATTAAAATGAATTAAAAAATTGTAATATAAAAAAAGGGGGGAGTGATGAGGTCATCGACAGAGCCTGGGGCTTGCAGGTGGAGGTGACTGAGTGCAGAGTTAAGTGATTTAATTTTAGGAATTGAGTAAGTCAGGGAGATGATGATGCCATAAGAGTGAGGAAAGTGATAAGAAGAAGAGAAAAAAGCGCAAGCAAGAGACAGAAGGACAGAGAACTAACAGTAGTCCTCTATAGTAGGAAGATGAAGAGCCTGAAAAGGAGCTATAGGTGAAGACATTTCAGAGCCAATGTGATTCAGGAGTGGTGCTCTGCAGCCAGGCCGACCTGAGTTCAAATCCTGCTTCTGTGTTTAATCTCTTGAGCTTCTCTTTCCTGGTCTATTAATCATAGGCGTTGCCTACATTGTGGGGTGATTGGCAGGATTGACACAGGTAATCTATGATCTATGTACAGTTCTTAGTGCAATGCTTACTCATAGTCAGCATCAATAAATCTAAGTTCCTTTCTGTCTACTGTTTGTAAGCTTCTGACTTATTTCCTTATTAGGAGGAATGTTTATCTGGCCAGGAACTAGACAAAATCAGAAAGTCATTATCACATCTCTGGGGGATCACCTGGGGAAGGTGGAGGGTGTGGATGCCACCAGGTGACAGAGGAATGTCATAAAAAGAACTAAAATTTTTGTCCATTCTTTGAGCAGAAATAGTACTATTTTTCTTTTTCTTTGCTTCTTAAATTTTTTTGTGTGTAATTTTTTAATTAAATGTTTTTTTTATTTTATACTGGTTTATTTACAAAGTTCATATACATTGTTTTTCACACTGAATCTTTCCCATTTCCTTTTTTTATCCCTCCCTCCACCCATCAATTCTGTGACCCTAGGATTAAACTCCCTTTCCCCCTCCTTGAAATCCTCTTACTTGTTCTACAATAATGGCCTTAAATAGTATTTGTCTTTGTGAGACGGAGTTAGCTCACTTAACATAATGCTCTCCAGTCCCTCTCACGTTAGGTAGTAATTTACAGAATCATTGTTCCTGCATGCTGAATAGTATTTTATTTTTTTAAAAAATTGCATACATTATGTTTCATACTTTCCTTCACTGACAGTATTGAAATTGTATTTTTAAAAAATTTTTATTTACATATTTTTTTAACTTAGTGTATTGTCGAATTGGATCCGACTGGCATAGGAGGAGTTTGCCCCTCCTTCTCCAGAGGAGCAACTGGTGAATTTGAACCATGCACCTTCGTGATTGCAGTGCAGCTTCTTGCCACTAGGCCACCAGAGCTCCAAAATTGTGTTTTTTTAAATAAAAATATTCCCATTGTTATAACAACCACAACTTCTTCTTATAAGCACAGTTACATGTTACAAACTTAAAACTCTATTTCAATTTATAATTTTTTAGTACTTTATTTTTTATTGTTATTTTAATGAACGTTTACAAAAAAGTTGGATTTTCATTTATTCATTGTTGCACATTTTCCTCCCTCCTCCCTCCTCCTCAATTCACTTTTTGAGTTGTGGTGTATCATTCATAGTGTTTCACATTGCTAATCAAAAGGCAATGGGTCTCCAGAGGTTTGAGTTCACCTGCTGTTCCAAAGGAGAAAGACAGTCAGTGTCCTTCTCTTGAGATTCACAACCCCAGAAACTGCGTGGAGGATCACCGTGAGTCAGGACCCCCTCCACCAGAGTGAGTTTCGGTCAGATCTGTCATCATTACCCAAGTAATTACCCAAGTACGATGCTTCAAATCATGTGGCCATCTGCGTGGGCGTCAAGAAACAACACTGTTGTCTCTACTAGCGCCTTTGGTTTTTATAGTCAATGATATTGCAAAATTTTTTGGTGTTTAGCTACAATAAATGAATGTGATCCTGTATCAGTAACTTTCCAGAGAGTGAAGCAGTGGTTAAAAGAAAAAGAGAAAAAGGAAAATTAAAAAACTGCAAACCCTCCTCTCAGTTACTAAGAATGTCACAACAGAATGTCACAACTGTATTCTTCACATATTATTCTATGATTAAAACTGATAATAAACATTACTAAGGGTTTCGTATGGTCTGTGGTGGGAGTGACACCATGAGTGACACGGGGTGACATCAAGCATGGCAGGGACAGGCTTGTTCTGAGAGACTAATAATTCTTGTTCATTCTTATTCTTCTGATAAGCAGCCACTTTCTTTATCTAGAAAGGGAAGGCATTGACAGGATCAGACCAAGCTGTCACCAAACTGCTACTTTTGACGCTCTATTTGGCCAGTTTTAATGGGAATCACATGACTATATTCAAATTAAGAGAAAAAAGAAGCAAATAAATAGACTTTAAAAACTTATTATAATTTCTTTAAATTGTGTGTGTGTGTACTGTCAAATCAGATCTGACTGGTACAGGAGGAGATTGTCTGTCCTTCTCCGGCAGAGCACCTGGTGGATTTGAACCACTCACCTCTGGCATTGCAATGCAGCTTCTTGCCACTAGGCCACCAGAGCTCCCCTAGATTTTTTTTTTCAAAAAAGCTTTATTATTTTTTCTTAAACTGTTCACGACATTACTACTAGTAGATACTAAAATGAGATAACAAAATGACTGAAACTGTCAATGGTTTAATCTTCCTTGGATCCACAATCAACACCCTTAGTACCAGCAATCAGGAAATAAAGAGATGCAGTGCATTGGGGAAATCTGCAGTTAAGGACTTCCCAAATTATTGAGGAGTAGTGATGTCAGTTTGAGGATGAAGGTGTATCTGATTCAGGCCATGGCCTTTCTGATTACTTGCTGTGCATCTGAGAGATGGGCAATGAATAAGGATGACAGAAAAAGACTTGATGCCTTTGAGCTGTGGTGTTGGAGTAGAGCAATAAACATCCCATGGACGGCCAAGAGAACTAACAGATATATCTTGGAGATGGTGCAGCTGGGATGCTCTTTGGAGGCAGGAATAATAATAATGTATGCCTCACATACTTTGGACATATTGCTAGGAGGGGCTATTCCTTGGAGAAGGACTTGATACTGGGAAGGGTGGAGGGTCAGTGAAGGAGAGGAAGACCCTCAACCAGGTGGATTGACATGGTGACTGCTGCAATGGGCTCTTGTGTGTCAGGAAGTGTGACGATGGCACAGGATAGAATAGATCTTTTGTTCATAGGGTCATTCTGAGTCGTACTCGACAGCACTTAACAACAACACTAACACAGACAAGTTCAGAGAGCCCTGGTGGTCTAGATGTAAGAAGCTGCATGTGTGTATGTAGTTTGGGTCCCTCAGTTGCTCTCTGGGAGAAGGTTAGTGAGTCTCCTCCTATGTGATTTAAAGGCTCTGAAAACCTGATGGAGGGTCAGCCACAAGTCAGTTCTGACTCAACGTCACATAACAACAAGGGCAGATACTGACAGAGAACTAGAAGCTGTCATTTTTCTTGTGTATTGGTGGATGTGTGGGGTTGAGAGCATGTTTTTCACATTGCTGACACGTCAGATGGCCATAGCTTATCAGAGATATTGGTTCTAATTGTGTATCATGGTTCTTCTGCTAGATCTAATAACATTCACTGAATGCTTGCTATTTGCTTTACCTGCATTATGCCATCTGATCTTAGAGATAGACAACATGTTACAGAAGAAGCTGACATCCAGAGGAAGGCTAAGTAATGTTTGTAAGGTCACATGGCTAGTGTAGGGATGGAAGTAACTTGCCTTCTTTTTTAGGGAAAGAGACCGTTAGCCATAGGACTGAGACTTTGATTCACACTGCCAATCATAACACCTTGTTTTCAGTCAAGGGATTGTTTTAAAGCTGAGTATACAAACCAAGCAGAACCAATCAGGGATTCTGCCTTGGATTGAAACACGGACACTAGGTTTACAAAACTGGAGCAGGATATGTCTATAATCTTCATATGAAAGGGTCCTGCTGTAATAAGATAGCATAAAGCCAGCAAAGCCAACATGCTAAAAGAAAGTGAGGGAAGGAAGGATGGATCAATGGATGGTGTTCAGCTCTTATTCCAGCCCTGAAGATGATGGTTCCTTTGATACTGTGAATTACTGCAGTAATTTCACATGTATGTGAAACAAAGCATTCTTTCTCTTGTTTCAGTGAACTGGAGTTGAATTTTTGCCTCTTATACCACAAAGATCTTGACTGATGGAATTAGACTTCAAAGTCTTAATGGATCTGTTATAACTATTTCCTACTATTACACACTAGTTTTTTAAAATCTTTCTCCGTAAGTCACTTCGTCATGAGTAATGCCCTATAATTTTCAGTCACTGCTCACTCTCCTGAGTCATCTGTCTTTCTTTCAAGGTGCCTTGAGTTTCTTGCTGAGATTTAGGAAGTTCTCGGGCTTATCAGCAAGACAGAACACATCTCTCCAGCTGGGTGTTGCTGGGAAGACTGTTAGTCACCTCTTTTTTTATCACCCTGTTTTATGTTGGATCCTGTTAGCACCAGTTACACAGGGTGGCATTTTTCACCCTTGGCAGAGTCCAGCTTCAGACTTGGATTTGTCTGACACAGAGGCCTATGTGCTTCTTGGGCTAGCAGCCGGCCTGCAGGCTGTGGGAGGCCACAGAGAGTCAGCAGGTTGGGGTGGAAGTGTTCAGGGCTCCTGAGTCAGGCTTTGGGAAAGGCCTGGTACACAGACTCTCTGTAAGAAGTTGTAAGGGGGAGAGGTGAAGCCCCAAATTCAAGGTCCAGCAGTGAAGGGGGATGACCAAGAGGGTGGCTGTGTACCTTCGAATCTGCTGTTAGCAGGACAGGAATGGTGGTGGGTCTGGTCCAAGTCTGTGGGGTTTAGAGGCACAAGGACAGGTGTGCTCTTCTCCAGCTGCCCCTGAGGAGTGGCTCTCATTAATGGATTGGATGACAACAGAGGGATCAAGGGGGCGGAAGCAGCCTGACTAGTGGCAATTCTTAGAATATTTTTTGTTCTCATCTTTTCCACTTCTGAGTTCTGAGAAAAAGTAAAGCAGGACTCAAAAGCTCAGCTGTAGGCCAGGGAACGTAGCTAAGAGCTGAAGCCACAACAATATTCCCAGTCCTCTTTTAGGAGTTCCTGGGCTTTGCAAATGGCTGGGCACTGGACTGACCAGTGCCAAAAAAGCTGGTGGCTCCAACCCTCCCCAGGCTTGCAGCAGACAGGCGTGGTGATCCATCCCTGAGAGCTCACGGCCTTTGAAAACCCCGTGGAGCAGATCTGCTCTGTACACGTGGGGTCCCCGTGAACAGCAACTAACAACAGGGTCTCCCCCTGCTCTGCGTGGACTGGCCTTTCCTGCATTGCTGCAGGAGCAGCTCCCGTGACCTCGGTGCGGTGGGGTGTTGTCACTGGAGGTGGAAGTGGGGAAAGAGGGTACCTTCTTCACTAGGTGAAAGACAGGCTGAGAAAAAGGGAGTCACAGCCTAGAAGCGACAGAGCTGAGCCTTCTTGGAGCGGCGTCTGGCCTCTGAAGCACCTTTCTGAGGAATGGGTTATTAAGGGGTGCCTTCCCCACACACTGGGGCAAGAAGGCAGTTTCTGCTGACACTGGAGTGAGCTGGGCCGATACTAGCTGGTCAGTAGTAGACATAGAGCCTATTTCTGGAAACAATTTAAAAAATGGAGAGAGGCTGGTGGCTCCAGCTGCTCGTTCACCAACTGCCTGCTGTGTGTCAGACATCAGGAATAACGGGAATAAACAATACTCGGTGTCTATTTCCCAGAAAACCCAGCCTAGTGAAGGAGACAAATAAATAGTATGATTAAATAGAGGCCAGAGTTTACAAACAGTTACTAGGGGAGCAAGGAGGGAGGAGGTGTGGGGGAATCATTGTTTTGCAAGCCGTGACTTTCTTTTAGTGAGGATGGAAAATTTGGCAACAGATGGTGCTGATAGTTGCACAACATGATAACTGGAGCCAGCGTCACTGACATGTACATGTAAAACATGCTGAATTGGCAAATGTTGGGTTAGAGCATGTATTTTGGTCAGAAGGATTTCTTTTCAAGTGCTATCATAAGGTGAGGGAGTTCTGGTGGTGCAAGCCCTCGGGAGCTATGCTGCTCACTCAAAGGGCAGGCCTTTTTGGCAGTTTGAATCCACAGCAGCTTCATGGGAGAAAGATGGACAATATCCTGCCAGGTGTTTTACAGACTCTCAAATCACTCTGAAGGGTTAGCTGTGAGTTGGTTCCGACTTGACAATGAGTTGAAGTGATCATAGGGTAACCAGCAAAAAGGCAAGGGGGAGAAGTACACAGGAAGAACACCTAACCGGGGTCTCTCTCTCTCTCTCTGTCTCTTTCTGTCTCTGTCTCTCTCTGTGGTGTGTAAGAGAGAGAGTGCGAGAGAGCGAGAGAGTGAGTGAGACAGAGAGAGAACCCCTGTTGCACATTCATATGTGTCAAGGCTAGGGAGAAGATTCAGGTAGCTGCACAGAGAGAGTCTTTGAATGGCATTTCAAGGACGATTAGGAGATTGAGAGGTGCACAAAGTGAGAAAGGGCTTTCCTGCAGAGAGGACTAGGATAGACAAAGCGCTTGAGGGAGTGACAGAGAATGGCATGGAGGCCAGCAAAGTCGGTGTTCCTAGGAAGATGTGTCAGGCTGGGTAGCTGTCCTCTGAAAGCTATTACAGTTTGTGATGTATTTTAAACTGGGGAGGGAATGGCAGCCCTAGATTTGAATTTTAGGAATATCAGTGGCAGAGCTCAGGGGGTTAGAGGGGAAGGCAGGGCTAGAAGCTGAGGGAAGTGTGTAATGTGTGTGCTGTAGTCTAGGGTGGTTCCAGATCGAAAGCAGCCAGGACAGAGCTGAGGGTGGGGAGATGGCAGAACAATAGGCCATCTGGAGGCCAGTGAGGGGAGGCAGGAGGCTAGGATAGCCATGTTTCTGGTTTGCATCATTGGTGGATGATGGTGCAATTTGCAGCAAAAAGGATGGCTGCAGGAAGTAGAAGAGTCTGAGGAAGATTTCTTTTCAATTTCTTTTAAAGCCACTCAGGCATTTGAAGTCAAGAGGAAAGGGATCTGTTGGAAATGCGTTAAGGCAAATGGAGGTGAAGGACTCCCGGACATGGGTGGTGGTGGTGGGGGGTAGGTGGGAAAAGTTCAGGAGCTGGGGTGCGGTGGGGAGGGGACAGGCAGAGGACTGAGGTGGGGCTGAGCAGGAATGCTGAGTGTTATTGTCTCTAGATGACGAGTATTTGGAGCTCTCAGAGGAGGCTTAACATCATGACAGACTGTTTAAGACACCTGCCTCTGTCAACTATGTGAATTAGGACAAACTTCTCTGAGCCTCAACATCTTAATTTGGAAAATGGAGTAAGACTGTACCAACTTCCTGGAATTATTATGTGAATGTAGAATAAGTGTAAAATGAGACTACAGGAAAGCCCCTGGGACACAGTAGCTGTTCCATAACCTGTCTAAGCCCTTCAGCAAAGAGAGTGCACGGCCCCACAACAGACATCACACAGGAGTGAACGCAGGCTATGCGATGCCGTGAGACTTTCATTCCACTGTCGCCAGAGTTGATCCGGACACCTGGCAGCCCTACTTCGAGTTTCTGAGGCTGTAAATCTTTGTGGGAGTAGGATGACTACTTTTCTCTCGAGGAACACCTAGTGGATTCGAACTGCAAACCTTATGGTTAGTAAGTAGCCTGACACACTGCCACCAGGCCTCCATGGTTCTCTCATGCTGATCATATTATCAAGGGAGAGTCATAGTTTTGATTAATAAAATGGACCACATAAAAATGGCCAAGCTCGTTCTGACTCATGGTGATTCCTCCTATTATGAGTTGAACGCCCCCGCAGGGGTTTCTGGGCACAGGGTAGGGCACAGTTTCGATCTGCCGCTCACAGGATCACTATGACAGCACCTAACAACCATGACAATCCTTACGGAAGCAGTCTGCCAGGCATTTCTTCCTCGATCCTCTGGCAGGATTGAAACCACAAATGGAAAAATCTGGAAAAAAATAAATGAAGGGAAAAAGTTAGCTGCCAACAACAACAAAATAAATAAAAATCACACGCCATTCAGGTTTGATGATTAAAACAAGAGAGAATAATATTTAATTCATTTTGGTTAACAATATATATTTTTCATCACATTCCCCCCCTCCCGCCCCTTTTTGCAAGGCTAATAAAAGAGATCCTTGAGGTGACAAAGTGAAGCTTACAGGTGTGGTGTAACTTACCCCAGGTCACAGGGTGAGTCAGAGGCAAGGCCAGGGCTCAAACCTGGGGCTCCAGGAGTGAAGTCATGTCTCGTTCCCCAAACTGCCTGGAGGGGGTGGGGTGGGAAGGGACAAGCGGGCAGAGTTCGACAGTTTTTCCCTTCTGACTCCTGCTTCCCTTAGCCCTTAAAGAGTCCAGGTATGCAGTTTCCATCTCAGAAATCCGCCTGGGTTTCTCAGTAAACTGTTGAGGAAATGCCTTATATGTTCAGGCAGGTGTGTGGGGTGTGGGGTGTGGGGCGTGGGAAGGTTTCTTGCAGATGAATCAGCACTGCCCTCTCCCGTGTGCGTTACGAGAATTCGGGGAAGGGCTTGCAGAGGAGAGACGAGACCTGCAGTGACACACATTTACCACCAGGGGGCACAGACCGGTCGGGTAAAGAGCAGCACGTAGCTGGTGGGAGACTGGGTAACTGGATAGGATGGAATGCGGAATGAGAGCACCAAGCCTGCCAGGTGGGGCTTAGAGTCGCAGTCTTGGAAGACAGTCCTGCTGCTTGTTTGTGGCCTGGCTTCTCTGTCTTTGTAAAGGGCTGGAGAACATCAGTTGCCCATATTTACACAGCAAGTTGTTGCTTGGGACTCAGCATAGATTATTGGGAAAACAAGTCAATCCTGGTCATCCGCATGAAATTGGAGGTCATACTGTTGTGGTCTCTATATTGACTTATTTTCAGAAAAAGGCAGATAGACTTTTTTGCCCAGTTTCTATTAGTCTAGAAGTTCCCTGAAGCCTATTCAGCATCATGTTGTCGTTAGGTGCCGTCAAGTCCGAACCCCGTCCTATCCTGTGCCAGCCTCATCTTCTCTGTTACACGAGAGCCATTATTACAGTCACTGCCAATTCAACTCGTTGAGTCTTTCCAATTTACCAAGCCTGGTGTCCTTTTCCAAAAACAGGCCCCTTCTAACAACATGCTCAAAATATGCGTAATCAATTCCCACCATCCTTCCCTCTAAGGATCACTCCAGCTACACCTTCTCCAAGACATACTCGTTTGTTCTCTTGGCAGACTATGGGATATTTAATACTCTTCTCCAGCACCACGATTCAAAGGCATCTATTTTTCTTTTGTTCTCTTTATTCACTCTCCAACTCTCAGATGCATAGCAGGTAATTGAATAATTGACATTTTCTATCTTTTCTACATCTATCATGATGTTGCCTATCAGCTCAATGGTGAGAACTTTTGTTTTCTTGAGATGTAGTCCATACTGAAGGCTGTAGTCTTTGATTTTTTGTAGCAAGCACTTCAAGTCCTCCTCATTTTCAGCAAGCAAAGTTGTGTTATCGGCATAACAAAGGTTGTTGAGTATTCCTCCTATCCCCATGTTCACAATCTTCATCTTAAAGTCCAGTTTCTTGAATGATTTGTTCAGCATAGAGATTGAACAGGTATGGAGAAAGGATACAGCCCTGCCACATACCTTTCTTGATTTTAAAGCGGACAGTATCCTCTTGCTTTGTTCGGACAACTGCTTCTAGGTCTAGGTCTAAGTTTTGCATGAGCACAATTAAATATTCTGGGATTCCCATTCTTTTCAACTCAAGTCACAGCTTTTTATAATCCACACAGTCAAATGCCTTTGCATGGTTGATCAAACACAATGAGACGTCCTTCTCATTCTTTTGCTTTTGCCAAGATCCATCTGACACCAGCAATAACATTCCTGGTGCCATGGCCTTTTCTAAATCCAGCCTGAGTCTCTGGCAGTTCTCTGTAGATATACTAGCTATTTTTTAAATAATCTTCAGTAAGATTTTGCTTGAATATTCTGTTGGATCACCTTTTTAGGGATTGGGAACAAATATGGATCTCCTCCAGTCTGTTTGGTCATGTAACTGTCTTCCCAATTTCTCGGCATAAACCGAAGAACACATCCAGGCCTGCATCTGTTTGTTGAAACATGTTTCCCATTAATTCCTAGGACCTTATTTTTTGCCAACAGCTTCCATGTAGCTTGCCCTTCTCCCTTCATCATTATTGGTTCTTGATCATATGCTACTTCCTGAAATGGTTCTGCGTCAGCCAATTGTTTTTGGTATAAAAGTCTCAGTGTATTCCTTCCATGTTCTCTTGATGCTTCCTGGGCCATTCAGACTTTTAGCCACGGTACCCTTCAGGATTGCAGCTTGAGGCTTGAATTTGTTTTTCTGTTCTTTCAGTTTGAGGAATGCTGAAGTGGTTCTTTCCATGTTATTTTCTAACTCCAGCTCTTTGCACGTATCATTATACTAATTTGCTTCGTTTTCTCGAGCTGCCTTTTGAAATCTTGTGTTTCTCTCCCTCACTTCAGCAGTCTTTCTGTTGGCAACATGCAAGCGCCCGCTGACCGAGGCAGGGGCTGCACGTGAGGTACATTGGCTGAGAATCAGACCTGCTGTCTCCTGTCTGGGAGCTGAGAATTCTACCACCAAATGCCTTCTCACTCACTTTCACTGCCATTGAGTCAGAACTGGGCTGTTAGCTGACCCTGCAGGGGGGTTTGGGAGGCTGTAAATTGTACAGGAGGTTGTCCATCTTTCCCTCACAGAGTTGTTGGTGGACTCAGGTTAGCAGCAGCGCACCTACCTACAGACTAGGCCACTAGAGTTTCTTCACAGCAAATCAAGGGCAAATTATTAAGCTTTTTACCCTCCCCAGCAAGGTGACCACTTGGTGGACCTAGTTCTGGTTTGATTCCTGAGGCAGAGACACCTGGTTATGTATAAGTCCCAATGATGGACCCTGTGCTGTGTCCCCAGCCCTTTCTCTTATCTTGTTCCTTCACAATCCTCCTGCTTCTGTATCAGAGTTGTTTTTTTTTTTTAATGTGTTTTTCCCTCAGCTCCCATTCACAGCCCTTTTACCTCTCTATTTCTCTGGGTTTCCGTCTGACTGCCTCTTCTCTCCCCTCTCTGTCCCCCTCCTGGCTCCCTCCGCCTCCTGAGGGTTTGCTCCTGCCTCCAGTGACTGACTCCCTGGAGCCGGATGTTTCCTGCAGTCATCCTCAGGGACTCTCTCAAGTTTTCCAACCTGGTGTCTCAGTTCCACTCCTGGGATCCAGGGGAGCAGTTACAATTTGGTAACATAATTAGTGGTTTGGTTTTGGGAGCTGAGAAGACCCCTCTGCTCCTGAACACCACTCAGCACTCTCCCTCCTCCATAAACACGGGCTGCACCTGGTGTGGGCTTGCTTACATAGAAATAAATAAAACCTCCACCCCTGACCAGTGAGATCACTATGGGGGTGGGTGGGATGACAGAGAAAACAAGTTTACAAGGGACTCAATCTAAAGCAGACTGTTGTGCCCACAGAAAGAAAGGCTTTGTGTGTAACAGAACAGGTAGAGGCCAGAGCTAGTTGGGGTGAGGTTAGGGGTGGGGAGAGAAGGCTCCATGAAGTCAGTGACATTTAACTGAACTTTGAAGGACAGGTTGGGGGAGGATATGAAGGGACATTCTGAGTAGAGGGATCACAGCAAAAGCAAAGGCCTGGAAATCTGGAGACCCTGTGGGGCAGGTACTAGGTGAGCCAGGCAATAGGGTGTACGCAGAGGGCTCCGGAGAGCAGGTGGGGGCCAGAGTCAGGGCACCTCTCCCCACAGGCTTTTACAGAAGTGCTGTGGCAATGCCATTGGGGTTTCTGAGTAAGGAGAGAGCTGCTCACATTCTCAGTTCCATGGAAGGATGGCTGTGGACAGGTCACAGCTGTGGAAAGGCCCCAGCATTCCCTACTCCTCTGTGGGAGGGATTTTTGACTCTAAGCTCTACCTGAGAGCATTCTTTGATGGGAAGAGGAAGTAGCACAAAGTATAACGTGCTTCTGGGAGGAAGGGACGCTGGGCAGGTGTGCAAGGTGTGGGAGAATTTCGCAAGGCCTGACTCCATCTATCCTGCCCAAGCTGGCCCTCGGCTCACAGTGCCCCCCCCCCCGGGAAGGGACTGCCTGGTCTCATGGTCTGGTTGCTGGTCTGTCCTCCATTTGAAGCTCCCCCTGCGGTGGGGCCTATGAGGGGGTCTCTGCGTCAGCCTTAAATCCTCCTGCCTGGCCTGGGGTTTCCGTTGGCTGCTCTGGGACTGCAGCTGCCCTGCCCTGAGGGAGGAGGGCGGTGCCGCTGAGTCATCGCGTGGGCATCTGGGTCTGGAACCACTGGTGAGTCACCTCGAAGGAGGGGGGCTCTTGGGGGCGGGGGAGGGTAGGGGAGCCCAGCCGCCTGACATCTGGAGCGGGGAGGGGAGCTGGGCCCACAGGAAGGGCGGTGCCTGGTGCCCAGTGCCCGTTGGGAAGGGGACAGACAAAGAGCAGTGGAGGGGGGTGGGAGGGGGCAGCTCGAAGCCTGGGCTCCCTGACGGCCCTTCCCATGGGCTGGGCTCTGAATGTTTGCCCTTCTGTGGGTGTGGGGAAGGTGTGTGTGCAGGTGAGGCTGCAGGGGCGGGAGGGCTGCGGCCTGGGCCTCAGCTCTGGCCTCCTGATTTAGGACGCAGTCTAACTTCGTATTTTCAGCTCTGTGTAGGGTGTCTTCATACTCACAGTTTCCCACCTCCAACCCCAGGAAGCTGAAGAAGAGGCTAAGGCTTCTCAGTTCTCCCTTTACACCCTTCTTGGCATTTCCTTTCACTGCAGGCTGATCCCAGCCCCACAGCAACCCCACAACACTCCCCAGCCCCAAATTCCTCCCCAGGTCATATTCAGGGCAACCCAGATCTTCTCTTTTTGCTTCCCAGTCTCCTTTCATATCCCCTCCTACCCAAAAGAGCCATCAAGGATGTTTTAAAGCAATCCTGGTTATCTCATCGTCTCATTAAAAAGGTGCAGGTGGTGACTGTTCAAAGTAACTTTGTTTCCTGAAAACCAACACCCGCTACCACCCCCACCTCCTGCTCCATGTCAACCCTGCCTTCCTGCTCCTGACACTGCTACACCAACCCTCTACTGATTCGACTCAATACACACACACACCCCCCTACTGATTCAACTCAACACCCCCCAATGATTCAACTCAACCCTCCCCACTAATTCAACTCAACAGATACACACCCCCCCTACTGATTCAACTCAACACCCCCCCAATGATTCAACTCAACCCTCCCCACTGATTCAGCTCAACAGATACACCCCCCCCCACTGATTCAACTGAAACCACCTCCCTTTACTGATTGAACTCAACACACACACTGATTCAATTCAACAGATATACACCCCCCCACTGATTCAACTCAAACCACCTCCCTCTACTGATTGAACTCAACACACACACACACACACACACACACACACACACCCCTACCAAGTCTACTCATATGAAATCTGAGGAGCTGAGGCGGTGGAGTTGGAGGGCAGGGCGGTGAGGGCTGCAGCAGTGGGCTGTGACGCTCAGGCATGCCACAGCAATGAGGCTGGCGTGAGGCTCCAGGCTCAGTGCACAGGGGTTGCCTCTCCTCACCCCAGCTCCGACTTCCAGGATTCACCTGGCTGCCCCTCCTACATGACCTCCTGGCTCCCCAGTGTGGCCTGGGCCCTCCTCTAGATTCCTGGAAATGGCGGGAAGTCTCAGGGAAGAGGGATGGGACGTGAGTGGGTGGGATGGCTGGAGGCCAGTTTTGTCATGGTGGCATCAAGTTGGGACAGGTTCGATTTCTTCAAAATGCTGATGTGGTGACTGAGGGGCCTGACATATAAATCCACACTCTGGCTGCTTTGTTTTACTTTCTTTCCTGGGTCTGTCCTTGTCCCCTAGTCTGGTGAGTACATCTGTCCTGCTGAGGCAGGAGCAGCCCTGCGCCCATCCTGCCTTGAGCGATGTGAGAAGAGCTGGAACCGGCAGTGGACAGGCAGCGCCTCTGTTTTCACCTCTTTGTCTTTTAGTCTCCCTGCTTTCCTCACTTTGGCTTCCTTGGTGGGAGCAGCCTGAAACCCCTCTGGGCCTCTTTCCCTCGGGTTCTCTGCAGAATGTGAGACTGAGAGGTTTTATCCCAGGTTTCTCTGTGTGGTCTCAGTTTGGGGGTTCTTCTGTGACTCAGTCTGTGCTTCCCTCTGTGGCCCTCTCAGTTTTGATAGCTCAGTCTTGAGTTGTATTGCTGGAGTCTAGGCCTGGGAGTATGAGGAGTAAGTGTATGTTTTCTGATTTGTTGCTAAGCCTTGAATTCTATCAGGACTAAAGAACAAAAGGCAGGATATTAAGTGCTTGGCCTGAGTGCTGGCCCTGAGCAGCAGCTTTCCCTGCCTCAGGCAGCAGCTTCTCAGGCCTCACCCTGAGTCCTGCTTAACTTCCAAGACTGATCTAAGCAAGCTTAGAGGCAGGGCCTTGGAAAAGATGACCCCAGAGCACTGGACACTTAATTTCTGGGGTTCCCACACCACAGATCATTCTTGGTGGAGGAAATGTTCTGTTGTCCCACCCTCCTCCAACTTGCCTGTCTGCATAGAGATGGAACCCCATAGAAAGGGACACATAATTTGGGAGGAAAATATTGTCCTTTTCTTCTGAGATTCCCTCCAGTCTGAGGGAGGAAATGGCCCTGTCCCAAGGAATCGTCCAGTTAGATGAGCGGGAGACACCCTCTGCTGTTAGGAATTTCTAGTCTGAGCACTTCACCAAAACTCAGACTCCTGTTCTATAGCCATGACTGCGGCCAGGCAGCACTCATCCTCCGAGTTAGCCATGAAGACCCATGGACCGCGATGCCTGGCACAGTGCTCACAGCTGTGTGGGAAGAGCTGCACAGAAAGGAGTGGAAATGAAGTCCTGCTGTCATTTCCTTCTCACAGAGCTTCACAGAGGGCAGCTCTACCCCCAGGGAGGCCCTGGGTGGGATCGGAAGGCACCTGGCACCCTGCCCTTGGTGTGCCTCTGACTTAGTGTGAGGCAGAGCTATGGACCTTCCCTCAGGGGGTCACAGTTGGAGAGGGGAGATGGAACCCCTACTTTACCACTAATAAAGGAGTTTAGGGAGATTGGGAGCCAAGGGAAGGAGTGTGTCCTACAGGTTGCGGGGAGGCCCCAAGATTTTTGATGGTGTTATCATCACCTGATTCTTCTATGGCCCCAGGTACAAGATGTCCTCTCAACTGGAACAAGCACTGGCTATCATGGTCAGCACCTTCCACAAGTACTCAGGCATGGAGGGCGACAAGTTCACACTGTCTAAGAAGGAGATGAAGGAACTTCTGCACAAAGAGCTGCCCAGCTTTTTGGGGGTGAGTGGAACGGACCTGAGGGGGAAGGTCTCTGATGTTTCTGTGTGTGTGAGTCACAGTTACCTCCTCTCTATGCCTCTTCTGGCACCGTTAGGCTGAGGTAGACCCCAGGTGAGGCCAAGTGCTCTGCTTCGTGACCCCGCCAGAGTGGGAGTGGAGGGCCATGTGCTATTAGTGACTGTTCTCTGTAGCCCTCTAGAGAACAAAACTTTATCTGTGTTCTCAAAGTCCTTCTGAGAAATCTCCTCTTTGTGGAGCTGAGCAAGTCAAGATCCAGAATTATCTGACCTAGGATCTTACAGGTTAACACTTCTCCCCCTGCCCCCTGTGACCCCTGCATTTGTGTGCCAAACTCAGGTGTCCAGGAAGAGAGCAGGCCAGCTAAGATGTGCACACAAGGAACGCTTTGCAGAGAGATGGAATCAACTCACAGTTTTCCCCTTGCCAAAGCAGTTAAAAAATAATCCCCAAACCAGGGCTCAGGTCTTGGACATAGGAGACGTGTATGTCTTTACTTCTCCCCACTTTTTTGGATCAGTGTTCTGGAATTAGGCTTCATTTTCACCAGTATTAAGAAGAGTTTGCTTGTTGATGCCTGCCACACTATGGATGAAATGTTAGGCGGAGCAAAATAAGTTGATTGCAGAAGAACACACGCTGGAAAATCTCACGTATCTGAATTAAGCAAATATATAGAATCCCAAGATTATGAATTGGAAGCAGGAGTGGCATCCACTTCTCTAATAGCTTGCCTCTGGAAACCCTATGAACCTGGAGAGAGGATAAAGTCACACAACTGTTGAGGACTTTCGTTCATAGGGTCGCTATGAGTCGCCTACAACTTGATGGCAATTAACAACAACAACATCAACATAGAGAGTGATCAGCTGGCTTAGTGGAGAGAAAGTGATGCTTCCAAGTCAAAGATGGGTGACTTCTAACCTGCGGCCCTCAGGCCTGTTTTTCATTGTTTTTGGTGAAACAGTCCTCTAGATGGTATAGCCCTGGTGTGTCCACTTGCTGTACAGAGGTAACTCGTGGTTGCTGTGCAGCTGAACACTGTGATGCTGATGTGTCACATGCCTTAAAGGTTATCCATAGTGGACAGTGTTTGGTGGCGGTCTCCTGTTGAAACAACCTTGGAAGCAGGAGTGGCATCCACTTCCATAATATCTTGCCTCCAGAAACCCTATGAACCTGGAGAAAGGATGAAAGTCACACAAGTGTTGAGGATTTGCATTCACAGGGTCGCTATGAGTCGCCTATGACTTGACAGCACTTAACAACAACAACAAGATTATGAAAGGAGAGCTTTGGCAGGAGATCTGCCTTGGGTTCAGCATCAGAATAACCGCCTCCCGCTTCCCGCTGCCCTCCATCTGCATCTAGGTCTTGTGAGGGACTGGTTTGAGAGCCTGGCCCAGTGTCTCTGCTGGAATGTTTGGAAGAATACAACCCACTTTACAGAGGAGGATGAGCAAGGGGAGGTGGAGGAGGAGGAAGAGAAAGGGAAAGATATGCAGGAGGAGGAGGGTGGGGCAGGGTGAGCACCCAGCCAGTCTATATCTGGGTGTGTATTCTAGACTGCCGTACACAGCCCCAGATCATGTCCTTCCCTTCTGTGGCCAAAGGAAGAATCACACTTGCCTTTTGTCAGTGAGATCACCTACTTATAAATGTGACTTATTTTTTTGCATTTCTTTTTTTAAAATTTTTTTAATTTTTATTGTATTATTTTTACATGTACTGTCAAATCAGATCTGACTGGTACAGGAGGAGATTGCCCCCTCCTTCTCCAGCAGAGCATCTGGTGGATTTGAACCACATACTTCTGGGATTGCAGTGCAGTGTCTTGCCACTAGGCCACCAGAGCTCCCTTATTATTTTGCATTTCTAAACAAGCAAAGTGAGGCAAATGTACAGGTGTCACTCTCATCACACACACACACACACACACACACACACACACACACACACCACTTGTGCCTGAGCTGTGACCCTGGGTCAGAGGCGTGTGTTGGTACCCATGTCACACACCCATCCTTAAATGTTTCTAAGTCCTGTGTTAGTATACTGACCTATGATATGAAAATAAAAGTCTCATGGCCAAATGTAAAAAAAACAAAAAGAAGCTCTGATGGCTTAGTGATAAGAAATTGCACAAGAGTCCAGAATTAAGGTTGCATAGTGGGGTGCGAGGGGCGTTGGGAGATTGTATACCAAAGAAGGAATTTTTCTTTTACTTTTCAAAGTAAAAAGGAGTGAACTGGGGTTGGGGGGGGGGAGGGCTGGCCAGGGAGAAAAGTGCAACAATGAATGAAAATCCAAAATCTCTGTAAATGTCCATTAAAATTAATAAAATAAAATTTTTAAAAAAAGAAAAAGAAATTGCACTGCCAACCCAAAGATGTGTGGTTTGAACCTACCAGCTGTTCTATGGGAGAAAGATGGAAAGTCTCTGCCTATATGATTTCCTGCCTCTGAAAACTTGCTGGCGGGTCAATTCTGATTACTTGATGGTATACCATCACAGCAGCTAGATTGTTCCTCGCTATCAGTGGTAAAAGGAAAAGAGAAGGGGGAAATTCTTGTTTAGGAAGCATTGAGTTTATGTTCTTGTTGTTATGTGCTGCCATTGAGTTGCTTGAGACTCATCGCAACCCTATATACAAGAGCCCTAAATCCTGCTCTGTCCTGTGCCAGCCTCACTGTCTCCAATACACCTACTCCCATTACTCCAATCATTGAATCGATCCATCTCATTAAGGGTCTTCCTCTCTTGTGCTGTCCCCTCCACCCTCCCAAGCATGATGTCCCTCTCCAAGGACCTGACCCTCCTTACATGTCCAAAGTATGTCAGACTAAACTTCAGAATCCTTGCCTCCAAGGAGCAGCCTGGCTTCACCCTCTCCAGGATGAACCTGTTTATTCTCCTAGCAGTCCATGGTACATTGAATACTCTTCTCCAACACTATGGCTCAAAATCATCACTTCTCCTTCTATCATCCCTAGTCATCGTCCCGATTTCTGATACATAACAAGTAGTTGCAAAGACCATGGCCTGGATCAGGTGCACCTTAGTTCTTCAGTACTCTGGAGAGGTCCCTGACAGCTTACTTTCCAATGCAATTCATCTCTTGATTTCCTGGCTGCTATTACCAAGAGTGTTGATTGTGTAACCAAGCAAACGAAAATTGCTAACAATCTCAGTGTCTTCATCATCTGTAATGATGCTGCCAATTGTCCCAGTGGTGAGAATATTTGTTTTCTTGATGTTGAGCTTCAATCCATAGGAAGAATATTTTTGGAAAAAGATAGTATAATAATGATAGTACAACATAAAAATGTAATCAGCATTATTGAATTGGAAATATGGAGGTTGTGTCAGAGAATATTTTGGTGCATATATCTTCACCATAAACACACACACATGAATCTGCCTTTTTAAGGTTCATCCTGCTGGTGGTGGGGGACAGCCGTGACCCCAGGAACTTTAATCTCCTCATCAGCAAATGGAAGTAATGCTCCCCACTCTGTGGCCTTGTGTGGTAACTGGAGCTGACACTGTCCTTGGAGAAGTCCCTTAAGTTCTGCCGACTCCCAACTGGGCAAGGTTGGAGATTCAGCACTGAATGGCTACATGGCCTTACTCACTGGATCCTGTTAGTGTCGGCTGGTGGCTTCCTGTCCACCACTTACCCATTTATCAATTGGAGAGTGAGGCTTGGGGAGTGACCTGTGTGGATGTGGTGTCTGCCTATGTGTTTGGTGTGGAGGGAGGATGAAGGCTGGTTTGTGAGTGACCGTATTCTTTCTTGCTTCAGGATCAGGTGGACGAGGAAGGACTGAAGAAGTTGATGAGCAACCTTGACGAGAACAGTGACCAGCAGGTGGACTTCCAGGAGTACGCGGTCTTTCTGGCCCTCATGACTATGATGTGCAATGAGTTCTTTGAGGGCTATTCAGGGAGACCCTGAACCAGAGTGCTGGACTCCCTGCCCAGGAGTCTTTCGGTCCCAAGAGGACTCGCTTGCCTTTTAGTTTTGTACTCAATAAACTTTCCTTTTGAAGTTAATGCTTTCATTGCCGAGTGGTGTTGTGGAATCTCACTGGCTCAGTGGAATGCTGGAAACTGAGAGCCCCCTAGATCCCATCTCCTGCTTAACCCCGGCTCTCCTGGAAATCTTCCAAGGCCTTCGGTTCCAGACTTTAGGCTCTCAGATGAAAGGAACTTTTTAAAAATTCAGAATAATTGCCAACATTTCACTTAAAAAAATAAAAAAATGAAAATAGCCTATGTTGTTGTTAGGTGCCGTTGAGTCGATCACAACTCAGAGTGACCCTCTGAACAAAAGATCTGAACCCTATTCTGTCCTGTGCCATCCTCACACTTCCAGACACACAGCAGCCCATTGCATCAGTCACCATGTCAATCCACCTGGTTGAGGGTCTTCTTCTTCACCGACCCTCCACCCTTCTCAGCATCATGTCCTTCTCCAAGGAATAGCACCTCCTAACAACATACCAAAGTATGTGAGGTGAAGCTTCTATCATTCTTGCCTCCAAAGAGCACTCCAGCTGCACCTTCTCCAAGACATACCTGTTTGTTCACTCGGACGTCCATGGGATGTTCAGTGCTCTTCTCCAACACCACAGTTCAAAGGTGTCAGTTCTTTTTCTGTCATCCTTTTTCACTGCCCAGCTCTCAGATGTATAGAAAGAGATCAGAAAGACTAAGACCTGAATCAGATGTATTTTCATCCTCAAACTGACATCACTACTCCTCAATAATTTGGAGAGGTCCGTAACGGCAGGTTTTCCCAGCACAATGTGTCTTCTTATTTCTTGACTCCTGGTACCAAGGGTGTTAATTATGACAGATCCAAGAAAGATGAAGCTGTTGACAATTTTAGTCTCCTCTCCAGCCATCATGATGTTACCTATTGGCCCAGTGGTAAAAATTTTTTATCTTTTTGACATTGAGATGCAGTTCATACTGAAGGCTACATTCCTTGATCTTCTGCTACAAGTGCTTTAAGTCCTCCTCACTTTCAGCAAGCAAAGTTGTGTTATCTGCATAACACAGGTTATTGATGAGTCTCCCTCTAATCCTGATGCCACATTCCTCTTTACAGAGCCCAGATTCTTGAATAATTTGCTTAACATACAGATTAAATACGTATGGAGAGAGAATATGACCCTCACACATCCCTTTAATTTTAAACCATGCAGTGTGGCCCTGCTTTGTTCACACAACAGCCTCCTGGTCCAGGTATAGATTCCGCATGAGCACAATTTAGTGCTCTGAGACACTCATTCTTAATGTCGGCCACAACTTGCTGTGATCCACACAGTCAAATGCCTGTACCAACACCAAAACCAGCACACCCAAGCTCAATGCAGTTGAATAATTCAATTCCATGGTGATCTTCCGTTGAGTTTCCAAGGCTGACGTCATAACCAGAGCAGATCACCTCACTGTTCTCGCTGGTATTTGCTGACTTATCAATCAGTAGCCTGTCTCTTAGCTCTTGTCCACCGGGGCTGGGCCAGGGTTTTGTCTCCACCAGCTCCTCTGTGAGAGAAAGATGTAGGGTTTCCATGAGTCAGCCTTGCCTCACTGGCAATGTCTTCAGTATTGTTATTTTTTTTATTTTTAATATCAACATTATAATTGCCTAAAAAGAGAAAACTGCAATTCCAATTATGAAGAAAAGACAGATCTTGACATTAGACACTGATTTGTGCCAGGATCTGCTTAAGAGACGTAAGAGAATCAATCTTGCAAGCCTATGTTATAAGAATTTAAGTTTTCGAGCCACAGGCAGTGTACCTTCTTATTTTTTTCATAGCTGTATTTCTTTTAATATCTGCTTTCAGGTTCACTAGCTCTAGTTTGAGTTCATTACTCTCTTGTTGGTTTTTTATAAAAGCTACAAAGAATCAATTCATATCCCCATTCTACCATTTTCCATAAAACTGTAACCTAGGGTTGTAGAAGGCAGTGTAACAAATGCCTTGCCATCTCTAGCAGCTGTGCAGCCTGGGAAGGCTAGGTGCTCATATTTTACTGCCTTCTTTCTTCTATTCAGTCAATTTCACATTTTCGGTTCTTTTATATGGATATATCCTTTTAATTACCAAATTAACTACTATTTACGGATGTATTAAATGATAAGTTACAATGAACCTACTTACAGTGGTTTAAAGGAATTTTGTTTAAATGCCTCATATAACAAGACATCTGAGGTAATCCTAGCATTAAGGACAAAAGTTTTTTGTTTAAAAAAGCACTAGCCCAAACCTCCTAAAAACCCAGAAACAACAAATGTGAATGTACGTGTGGAGAAACTGGAACCTTTCATATACTGTTGGTGGTGGAATGTTAAATGGTATAACACTGAGAAAAATGGTACCGTACTTCCTTAAAAAGTGGGAATTAGGAAAACCATATGATCCAGAAACCTTTCATTAAAAATATAACTAAGAGCCACCCAAGAAGATATATGCACACCCATGTTTATTGCAGCTTTGTTCACAATAGCAGAGTTGGAAACTACCCAAGTCTCCATCAACAAATGAATGGATAAAGAAGGTCTGGTATATTCAGACAATAGAATACTACACAGCACTGAAAAACAAGGAACTAATGAAATATTATACAAAATGGGTGACCATGGAAGACATTATGCTGAGTGAAATATCTCAGTCACTAAAAGGACAAATATTGCATAGAGCCACTGTTATAAAATGGGACTGACGTGGGGGTTGAGGGGAGACTGAGAAAGAGGGGATAAATAGACTGCATTGAAACAGATGAAGGAGAAAACTGTTTAAAAGGGATATATGATTAAGTATTATTGTCATGACAGGAGTCCAGAATTAAGGCTGCATAGTGGAGTGGACTTGGGGAGAGAGATTGTATAACAATGAAAGAATTTTACTTTTCAAAGAGAAGAACAAATTGGGTGGGAGGGGCTCGGCAGGGAGAAAAGTGCAACAATGAATGACTGGAAATCCAAAGTCTCTGTAAATTTTCATTAAAATTAATAAAGAAAGGGAAAAAAGAAATATAGCTTAGAGAAATGAACCATGACATGAATAACATGGACTTAGAGAAATATGAGCCGAAACCATGAATATGCATATTCATGTTCACCACATCATTCTTCACAATAGCAAAAAGATGGAAAAAGTCTAAAAGTCTATCAATGGATGAATGGATAAATAGATGGTAGTTCAGGCCTTTTGTTCATAGGGTCACTGAGTCGTGCTTGACTCGAAGGCAATCAACAACAATAACAACAACATACACATATTGTTAAAGAAACAGTGATGTGTTTCAGAAACAACTCATAGCTTGTATTCGTCTAGAGGACATTATGCTCAGTGAACTGTGTCAATTACAAAATGACAAGTAGTGTACAAGGCCACTACTGTAAAAATTCAGAAAAGCTGCATACACAGAAAGACCTCCTCCCTGAATTTTACCAGGAGTGGGATGGAATGAGATGACAGATCACATACTTGAATTTGAGAAAAAGAATATACAATAAGGGGGAGATCA
>NW_006399926.1:5216365-5221239 GCF_000299155.1 Elephantulus edwardii
AACATAGATTTGCAAGCTGAACTGGAGTGGGAAGGCGACTGGGACTACCCTCATGCATGTATGTAGATTTGAGAAGTTATTTCTGCATATGTGTATCTGTGCTGCTAATACATTTATAAATACAATACAGCATTCAGGAGGCAAAGTAATGTTTGGTTGTTTTTTTTTTTTTACCATTATCCAAATACCTTGAAGAAATGAGTTTCCAGGCCCGGAGGCTGAGGATGATAGTCTTGGGGAGAGGGAAGAGAAGAAGATCAATTGACATAATAATCCACAAAGACAAGTTCTTCCATCTGCTTGAGTGAGAAGTGACTGGAGCCTTAAAGCTTGTAAGTGGCCTTCTAAGGTACGACTGTCTGTATTTCTCATTGAGAGAAAAAAAAAAGAATGAAAGACTTATGGGTCAAGTGAATCCCCGTCTCCATCACCCGAATATCAGAAGATCTAAATGCCTGGCTGCTATCATTCTGAAAGCATCACAAGAGGAAGTCCTGAACAGAGTGGGAGGAAAACATGGAATTAAACTAAAAATCATAAAAAACCCCCAGACCTGGCTTACTGGTCTGATAGAGACACATGAAATCCCCAAGACTACGGCCCTGAGACAAATACTGTCCCAGAACTGGATCCACTCCCATGTTTCATTCAGCCAAATGATGGCCGGTAGTTTAAGGCAAACACCGCCAAGGAGATACATATTCATTAAAACAACCAACTATATTTTAGATCAAAAGGGCAGCATTTGCTGAGGGATAAAGTTCAAAAGGTAGGAAAGGCTTAGAAAGGACAAAGGGAAATGATACACACAGGGAGGAAGGGGGAAGTGTTGCTACATAGCAGAGATTGGGATCAATGTCACAAAATAAATGCACATCAGTTGTTAAATGGAAGGCAATTTATACTATAATCTTTTATTGAAATCTTACACATATGGAGAAGTCTAGAGTAGGTAGTTCAGGTTGAACTCAGTGATATTGAGGTGATATTTTGGTTGTTTGTCATTGTATAACAAACCGTCCCAACACTTGGTGGCTTAAAATATCGATTTATTGCCTCTTATTGTTCTGTGGATAGATGGAACTCAGATGGTGGTTTTCATTTGTGGTCTTTTGTATGGTTGCAGATAGAAGTTGAAGGCATCTTCAACAAATGGTGCTGACAAAATTGGACTGCTACCTACAGAAAGCTGAAACAAGATCCACATCTCACACCATACACAAAAATCAACTCAAGATGAATCAGAGCCCAAAGCCGTCAAGTTCAGAAGAGACAAACTAGGACCACGCTTAGATGGCCTAGTCTATAGCATAAAGAGACTGCCAAATACAGCCAGAAAAGCACAGTCTGGAGAAGATCAAATTGATGAATGGTACTTACTAAAGATTAGGTCTCTGTGCTCATCAAAAACTTTTCCCAACAGGGTGAAAAGAAAGCCTACCGACTAGGAACAAACATTTGGCAATACTATCTCAGACAAAGGTCTGATAATGAAAGTGTACAGAGGGGAGCTCTGGTGGCCTAGTGGCAAGAAGCTGCACTGCAATCCCAGAAGAGCACGGTTCGAATCCACCAGATGCTCTGCCGGGAAAGGAGGGACAATCTCCTCCTGTACCAGTCAGATCTCATTTGACGGTACACGCACACACACAAATAATAAAATATAAAAAAAAGAAAGTGTACAGAATACTCCTGAACCTCCAGAAGAAAAAGACTGATAACCCAATTATAAAATGGGCAAAAGACATGAAAAAACTTTTCATAGAGAAAGATATTTAGATGGTCAACAGACACATGAAGAAATGCTCAAAATGGCTGGCCATATGAGAAATGTAAATCATGCACATCCAAAAACTTCTCCAACAGGGTCAAAAGGGAAGCCACAGACTGGGAAAAGTATTTGGTAATGACATGTCAGATAAGGGACATATATCCAGAATTTATAAAATACTTGAGCAGCACAACAAGATAAAGGTAAACAATCCAACTGAAAAATGGGCACAGAGTATGAACAGACACTTCACCAAAGAAGACATTCAGATGGCCAAAAAACACATGAAAAAATGTTCAAAATCCCTAGCTCTAAGAGAGATGCAAATCACAACAACTATGAGATATCATCTCACCCCAGTAAAAATAGCAAAATTTAATAGAGTAGCAAACAACAAATGCTGGCGAGGTTGTGGAGAAACTGGAACCCTTATTCACTGTTGGTGGGAGTATAAAATGGTGCAACCACTATGGAAGGCTGTATGGCGTTTTCTCAAAAAGTTGCAAATAGAAATACCATTTGACCCAGCAATTCCTCTAGTGGGAAGATACCCTAAAGAAACCATAACTGTCACCCAGGCAGATATATGCACACCCATGTTTATTGTGGCTTCGTTCACAATAGCAAAGAGTTGGAAACAACCTAAGTGCCCAGCAACAAACAAATGGATAGAGAAACTGTGGTATATTCACACAATGGAATACTATGCTGCATTAAAAAACAAGGAACTCATGCAATATTATTCAAAATGGTTGACTCTGGGGGCTAGTATGCTGAGTGAAATATCTCAGTCACAAAAGGACAAATACTGCATAGTGTCACTGTTGTATAATGAGACTGACCAGGGTTGGGGTGAGAATGAGAAAGATTGGATTAACTATGCATACTGCATTGAAACAGATGAGGGAGAGAACAGTTTAAAAGCAATATATAATTGGGTTACGATCGTGACAAGAGTTCAGAATGAAGGCTGCATAATAGAGTGTACTTGGTGGTGGTGGTGGGAGATTGTATACCAAGGAAAGAATTTTTCTGTTACTTTTCAAAGAGAAGAGCAAACTGGGAAGGAGGGGTGGGCAGGAAGAAAAATGCAACAATGTATGAATAGAAATCCAAAATATCTGTAAATGTTCATTAAAATTAATAAAATAACATGGAAAAAAAAGAGAGATGCATATCAACACCACAATGATATACCATCTCACCCCAGTAGCAGTGGTGAAGTTCAGTAGGATAGCAAGCAATAAATACTGGAGAGGATGTGGAGAGTTAGGAACTCTTATACACTGATGGTGGGATTGTAAAATGGTACAACCACTCTGGAAGGCAGTTTGGTGTTTCCTCAAAAGTTGAACATAGAAACTCCATGTGGCCCAGCTATTCCACTACTTAGACTATACCCCAAGGAAGTTAGAAGTGAGACACAAAGAGGGATTTGTACACCAATGTTCATAGCAATGTTATTCACCATTGCAAGAACATGAAAACAGCTCAAATGTCCAACCACAACTGAATGGATTGAGAAATTGTGGTACAGTCACACAATGTAATACTATGCAGCACTCAGAAGAAACAATTTTGAAAAATACTGTTTAACTTGGGAAAGGCTGGAGAGCATTATGCTGAGTGAACGAACTCCCATAAGGACAGATACTGCATAAGACCATTATTGTAAAAATAGAAGGATAACTAGTAAAGCACGTGTGGGAACTCAAGGTGCGGGAGGGCTGAGGATGGGTAGGGGTGAAACCACAGGGCTGCACAGTTTTGTGAGTGGAGGAACGGGGAGAAGGAAGTGTGAAGGATGTGGGATAAAAGGGTAATGATGGGAAAGGTGCAATGGTGATTAATTTTGTAAAACATAATGCATGAGACTGATGGTGTGGAACATGATATGAATGAAGAATAGTGTGAAACACAATGCATATGAACTTTGTAAGCAAACCAATTGAAAAAAAAAAGGAATTGAAGGCAGAATAATTTGAAAATTCAATTTAACTCTGCCTCTATGATACATCTGGAAAGCAAGCTGAGTGCTAGACAGGGGCTCACCTGTGTTGGTGATTTGTGTAACTACCTGTGATGTTGTGTGTTAACTTGGTTGCCTATGATCTTGTGTTTTGGCAGTTAGAACATCATCATTCCCTTGATGAGGCAGGAGGTAATAGAATTACTTCCTTGATGAGAACTCTGCAAACCGGACGCAGAAAGAAAGCAGGGACACCGGGAAATTAATTCTGAAAAATAGGGAAGGCGAGGTAGAGGTCCTCTCACAGCTTAACACTGTGAAAAGGCCACTTTCTTAGCCTCTCTATGGTTTTTATTTAGTTTTAGCCAATCATCCTAAAAAAGCTCAATCTCCAGAGACTATATTTTCCTTATACTTAAGTGTTGCCAACATAACAATGGGTAAACTTAATCTTTAAACTAAGACCAAAGTTCGACACAGCTTCCCCTCCGGTGGGAGGCTGAGTAGAAATCTCTGTTTGCAGAGGGAGGTCAGTCCTGTCTGGACTCTGATCTCAGCTGTGGTCCAGCTAACACTACGTTGGGAATTCATAAGAACTTAAATGATATTGTCAACTTCATGATGAGATCTGCCTTCAGCAGCCAATCAGTTGAAAGGGACTTTCATTGGAGTGTGGCCTGTATATGGACATCCGGCAGAGCACTCTTGTTTTTGCTTGGTCTGGATCCTGCATTGACTTATCACCTCAGTTTCTAGTACTTGAATCTGAAGACTGGCTTGAATGCTGATGCAGGGATCTGCCTTACTTTCCAACCTTGGATTCATTAGCCATTGATGCTATATGAGTCAGAAGAAGTCTCTCTCCTGAGAAGTGATCATGAACTTGGGGCTTGTCAGACTCTGTTAGTGCATGAGCCATTTCCTTTAGCTAAATCTCTCTCTGTGTCTCTCTTCATATATCTGTATATACGTGTTGTTGTTGTTGTGTACCGCAGAGTTGGAATTAACCCATAGCTGATCCACCAATGGGTTTTCAGAGGCAGTTAAATGCACAGGAGGAGATTGTACACACACAACCCATAGCTGATCCACCAATGGGTTTTCAGAGGCAGTTAAATGCACAGGAGGAGATTG
>NW_006399926.1:5222191-5266838 GCF_000299155.1 Elephantulus edwardii
GGCTATAGTCTTACATGCTATGCATCAGAGAGTTGGATAGTGAATAGGTATGATAGAAAGAGAATTGATGACTTTGAGTTGTGGTGCTGGAGAAGAGTGTTGAATATATCATGGACTGCTAGGAGAACAAACAGGTTTGTCCTGGAGAGGGTGAAGCCGGAATGCTCCTTGGAGTGAAAGATTCTGAAGCTTCATCTGACATACTTTGTGCATGTTGCAAAGAGGTCCTTGGAGAGGGACATCATGTTTGGCAGAGTGGAGGGATGGCGCAAGACAGGAAGACCCTCGATGAGATGGATCGATTTTGTGAGTGGAGCGGTGGGAATGAGTGTGTCTGAGACGGCGAGGTTGGCACAGGATAGAACAGCGTTTAGGGCTCTTGTACATAGGGTCGCTGTGAGTCGCAAATGACTTGATGGCACATAACAACAACAATATCTATCTATCTATTATCTATCTATCTATCTATCTATCTATCTATCTATCTATCTATCTATCTATCTACAGTAACATGCCCAAAGTATGTGAGATGAAGCTTTATCACCATTGATTGATTCTAAGGAGCACTCTGGCTGCACCTTGCATTTGCGGTTGATAGGGTATTCAGTACTTTTCTCCAGCACTATAGCTCAAAGGCATCAATTCTTCTCCTGTCATCCTTATTCATTGCCTGGTTTTCAGATACATAGCAAATGTTTGAAAAGACCATGGCCTGAATCAAGTGCACCTTAGTCCTCAATCTGACATCATTGCTCCTCAGTGATTTGCAGAGGGCCCTGACCATAGACTTTCCTCGAGCAATATGCTTCCTGATAAGGTGATAAGAAAGACTGCTGGTACCAAAGGTGTTGATAGTGGATCCATGCAAAATGAAGCTGACAGTTTCAATATTTTCTTCATCTATCCCAACGTAGCCTATTGGTCCAGTGGTGAGAATTTTTGTTTTCTTGATGTTTAGATGCAATCCATATTGAAGGCTGTATTCTCCGATCTTTTCCAGTAAGTGTTTCAGGTTCTCCTCACTTTCAGCCAGCAGGGTTGTGTCATTTGCATAACACAGGTTATTGATGAGTCCTCCTCTGATTCTGGCATCACATTCTTCTTCATAGAATCTAACTTCTTGAATAATTTGCTCAGCATATAGATTTGAATAGAATGGATACAACTTTGACACACACCTTTCTTAATTTTAAACCATGTAGTTTCCTTGTTTTGTTTGCATAGTAGCCTCTTGGGCTAGGTTTCACATAAGCACAGTTAAGTATTCTGAGATTCCCACACTTCTCAATGTTAACCATAACTTGTTATGATCCACATGGTCAAATGCCTTTGCACAGTCAATAAAGTATATACACAAAGAGAGAGCGAGCTTGTATATGTTGTTGTTCTGGAATATAAAAAATATACATATACCAATTTATTTGATTGGTTTTGCTTTTCTAGCAAATATAGGTTAAGACACTATGTATGATCTCTCTCTATGGGCTTCTCAAAGCATGGAAAATGGGTTTGGAGAGGGTGTGTCTCAAAAGTGAGCATTCCAAGAAATCCAAATGGAAATCTGGCAGGATTCTTACGACTCAGATTTGGAAATCCCAGAACTGCATTTTGTTGCTCAAGCAAGTCATTAAAACTGGCCTAGATTCAAAGAGTGAATTAGTTTCTATCTCTTAGTGTGAGGGACAGCATTTGTAAAACTTCAGTGACTATAATTCAAATCTCTCTGTCTGCAGCATAAACGCACCTCCTTCCCAAGACATTCATCTCATTAAGGAAGGCATTAGCAAAAAACTCAAAATTTTGCTATTTTAAGTCAGGTCCAGATAAGGATGTAGGTTCTCAGGCATAGTATGGCGGCTCCTTAAGATTTCTTTTGGTTTTAAGACCTTTGAACAACACTTTCAACATACAAGGTGAGACACAGATTGGCAATGTGAACAGACATTCCCCTTTAATTAGGAGATGTATAGACTGGAGGTGCAAATAGTCATTGGTCCACAACCATTCTGAAATTGAATTTGGAGGTAAGGGTTTATTTAAAGTAGCTGTCTAGCCATTGCTTGACTTAGCCATGTGGATGGGTGGGCATATGCGAATAGGGCATGTTTGCCTACTCACAAGGGGATTGGCTCTCTCACCTAGCCACAAGGGGATTGGCTAGTCTCACAGTTCAATTGAGTGATCCAGAAGTAGAAGCAGGATCTTTCCCAAAAGCAGATAAGAGCAAGAAGAATACAACTCTTCCTTTCGGATCAGAGCAGCAGCCATAGCAGCCACAGCAGAGAACCAGAGACCTGACATGAGACAGAGCAAACCTTGGGACTGCTGATCCCACCCCCAAACAGAACCAGAGTTAAGCTAGAGGCTGTGCCCAAGTTTGTTGGATAACATGGGGTGATATGGAGAGAGCCAATATTAGATAGCAATCTTTGTAACATGGGCCTAAAGGTGCAAGGCTAAAGACTGAGGTGCCTGAGAGCACAATTTGTCTTGACTATATTCTGCTACTAACCTGAATTATAGCCTTTGACTTCCCCAATATGGTTTTATATGGTCTTTGAGCTATGCCATCAAATTTTGAACCCAGTAAAGCAGCAAGATTGGTATTGAGATGAGTAGAAAGAGGGACATATATGTGTGGAACATGTCTGACCTCATGGGAATTGTTTTTGTGTTGCTGATGTTGTTGAAGAGAGACAGTTGCACTTTGTGAAGTTGGTAAAGGTCAAAGATACCCGCCGTCATGTGGCCCTTGCTCTTTTTTCCCTGAGTCAGATACATATTGTCAGATTCTTGATTAGAGGTCAGCTTTACGTCCTCTAAATGGTTCTTCTTGGCTCCCAGCTCCACAGTCTACATTCTTGATTTCCTTTTGTAAGCTGAGTACCTTTCTCTGTTTACTTCTTTCCCACAAGAATTTGAAGATATAAAATCATCTTTTTGTTTTGAGATATCTCTGTTCTTTCAGTCCAAGATAACACAATTATTTTAAAAATATTTCAAGCTTCCTGTGTATCAAATTATTCACTCACTTAATTAGACGAAAGGCACACCTAAAAATCTCTAGGATATTGACCTGTTTCCTAACTGAGAACTGAGATATTAGGAGACAACACTCTTTTTTAAAATTTATTTATTTATTTATTTATTTTAATTTTTGTGTGAGTGTACCATCAAATCAGATCTGACTGGTACAGGAGGAGATTGTCCCTCCTTTCCTGGTAGATAATCTGGTGGATTCGAACCGTGCGCCTCTGGGATTGTAGTTGCAGCTCCTTGCCACCAGGCCACCAGAGCTCCCCTAGGAGACAACACTCTTAATAGCAAAAGCCCTCTATTATGCTAGAAACAGTCTAAGAGGAACACCTCTAAAAGTATCAGAAATTGTTTGAGAAGATCTACAAGACTTACTCTTAAGTTTTGGTTGTTTGTTTGTTGCTGTGTACCATTGAGTTGGAACCAATCCATAGCTGACACTCTAGTGGGTTTTCAGAGGCAGTAAATCGTATAAGAGATTGCCCATCTTTCTACTATGGAACAACAGGTGGATTTGAACCATGTACCTTTGGGAGCCAGTGCAAGTAGACCTCAATAAATATCTTAATTATCTTTTACTTCTTTATTCTGAAAGCCCATTTAGTGCCAGGTGTTTGAATCTGATCATTGCTGTGAGTGAATATCTTATTTAAAGGGCCTTTTGTGGCCAATTGCCCTGTGTCCTCTATGTTTACCCCCCCCCTTTCCTTGTTATGTACCATTGAATCAGATCCGACTGGCATAGAGCATCTGGAGGATTTGACACGTGTACTTTCGGGATTGCAGCACAGCTTCCTGCCACTAGGCCACCAGAGCTCCCTTAGATTTACTTTAATTTCTTCTGTAAAACTGTTCAAAACCATTTTGCTCTTTAGTTCACCTCTATGGTATGATAATTTATTGTATGTAACCAGAAGTAACTGCTTAGCACTTTTAATATTTTGCCTGCAGGTACCTTGGCCAGACCCACCAGTTTATTTCCCTATTTTCCAAGTTATCGAAATAACATGGTTGTCCCATGTGTTCTGCCACTAGGTAATGGGTCATACTTTCTCTGATCTGTGGTAACAATTTCCTCTCTTTTCTTCAACTCGTTATTATCTATCTCCTTGAGATTCTTCCAGCTTCCAACCATTGTTTGGTCCCAATACCAATGTCACATGTAGATTTTTATTTTTTTTTTTAATTTTTAAATTTTTTTTATTGTATTATTTTTACGTGTACTGTCAAATCAGATCTGACTGGTACAGGAGGAGATTGCCCCCTCCTTCTTCAGCAGAGCATCTGGTGGATTTGAACCGCATACCTCTGGGATTGAAGTGCAGCGTCTTACCACTAGGCCACCAGAGCTCCCTACAGGTAGATTTTTATTCACATTTACACACTAAATTTAATTTAACCACTAGAGCTACAGATGAAGAAAATGAGGGTTTAAATCAATGCTTGAGGTCTGAAATGGACCTCCATTAAGATTCCACTAAGATTCATTACAATAGCTGGTGATTGAAATCCACAAGTTGGAAATTAAAAAAAAAAAAGATTGATGCAAAAACCTGGAGTTGGAAAACCAAAAGAGAATACTCTTGACATTTCTCAAGCTGAAAGAGCTGAAGCAGAAATTCATGCCTTAAATTTTAAGATTGAATATGGATAACGCACTGAATGGCAGGAAGCATCAGAAGAAGATGGGCCGTGAGAAAAGCATGAGAACTGAGGCACAAATAAAGGTTTGTACACCAATGTTCATGACAACATTATTCACCATCACAAGAACTTGACAACACCCCAACGTCTAACACAATCTAATGGATTAAGAAATTATGGTACCGCTTTCCCCCACCATCTTGGAGCCCGTGAAGACCTCTTAGCAGCAGGACTTCCAAACCACAAAGATGGCTGGGAGGCTTTGCTGCAAAGCCACTTTTGTTGGCTATAAACAAGGTCTCCAGAACCAGAGGAAGCACACAGCTCTTCTTAAAATTGAAGGTGTTTATCGCTGAAATGAAAAGGATTTCTGTTTAGGCAAGATATATACTTGTGTTTGCAAAGCAAAAAATAATACAGTGACTCCTGGTGGCAAACCCAACAAAAACAGAATAATCTGAGGCAAGGTAACACATGCCCATGGAAATAGTGTCATGGTTCGGGCTTCGTGAAGCAACTTTCCTGCTAAGGCCGTTGGACACAGAATCTGTATAATGCTGTATCCCTCAAGGATTTAAACTTAACTGAGAAGCAAATAAAATTATGGATTTGTTATTAAAAAAAGAAATTATGGTACATTCATACAGGGAATACTATGCAGCATGCAGGAGCAATGATTTTATAAATCACTACCTAACTTGGGTGGGACTGGAGGGCATGATACAAAGTGAATGAACTCAGTTCCATAAGGGCAAATAGTGTGTAAGACCATTATTGTAGAATGAGTATGAAGATCCAAGGAGTGGGAGAGCAAATGGGTGAGGATGGGTGGGTGGGGGGTGTTAATCATATAGTCACACAATTTGATGGTGAAGAAAATGAGAAAGATCCAGCATGAAAAAGAATATATATAAACTTTGTAAATAAACAAGTATATAAAAAAAGATGAGAGAAATACTGAGTCACTATCAAAAAAGAATGCTGCTTAAAGGGAAGGATGGTGACCCTGTCTTACATAGTACGGGGATGTTATCATCCTCAGGAGAAGGGCAGCATGCTTCGTAGAGGGTCTGTGTTTCCACAGGAAACGCCCTCAATGAGCTGAATTGGCTCGGTAGATGCAGTAATGGGCTCAAGCAGAGCAGGGTTTGTGAGGAGGGGCAGAACTAGGCAGTATTTCCTTCTGTTGAACACAGGGTTGCTGTGAGCCAGGGCTTGACACATCAAGGACAAATCTTGCAGATTTTTGCTGAAATATGCAAGAAACCCACTAATGTTAACTTTCTGGATGTTTCCTATTACTGCCTCTGTCATTATATGATTATTTCCATTTGGTCTGCCTCTGAGGGCACATGAGAGAACAGTTTGACTACCTGTTTTATTATTTACGTAAAAAGGTCATCAACTTTTCAGGTTTCACCTATTAGTCCTTACAGCTCCCCGTCTTCTTTCTTCTACTTACCTGGCTCCATGCTTTAGACTCTTATTTAATAGGCTTCTGGGTAACAAATTCCCTACCAGTAGGAATTTGTGAAGCTCCAAACAGCAGAAAATCTGACTGGTTGTTGTTGTTAGGCCTGTAGTGGCTTTAATTACCTTATACAAGAAATCTAGGATAGGCAATTCTGAACCAGTTCCAGAGCTCAGTGATATCATCTGTGACCCAGGATGTTTCTATTTTTCTGTTCTATAATTCATAACATATGTTTCTGTCTTCAAGCTTGTTTCTTCATGATCACAAGATGGCTGCTGTGCCTCCAGGCCTCACGGTGTATGTTCCAGATGGGAAGCTGGAGTGTCCGTTAAAAGGTTTTCACTCAACACAATGTATAAGAGTGAAGCACAAAGTGATTGTGTGAAAATCAATAAAAAGAAGAGACAAACATGTGCAAACTCAGAAACAATAACTACTGTATTAGTGTTTTAAATTAATACCATTTCATTCTCAGAGGGGAAAAAAAAGCTCTTCCCACAGGAATTAGAGCTTTTTAAACATGGAGAGGTGCCCTCCCAAAACTTCCATTTACATCTCTTTGACCTTCAACCAAGTATTCTCATTTTTTAATTTTTTTAAATTTTTTTAAAAATTTTATTAATTTTAATGAACATTTACAGAGATTTTGGGTTTTCATTCATTCATTGTTGCACTATTTTCTCTACCCTCCTCCCCAGTTCATTCTTCTTCCCCCCCCCAAAAGTATGTTTTAATTGTTCAATTGCCAGTGCTTGTCAAAGCCAGTTCTGATTAATCTCCTTTGTCAGTGTGTCCTTTGCCATTCCCTATTACTCCTCCCTGAGAGAGACTTCACCCTGATTCATAAGAAAAAGGGGACAGCGTATTCTCTCAGCTACTTCCTCCTGAAAAGTGATGCTGTAGGTTTCAGGGTGAAGATCTTCTCTCACTACTCTAAAGGGCCCCTTTGGCAATAGGAAACACATAGACTATTATGGAGATTGATTTTGGAATTTAGATGCACTGTTATCAATTGTGCTTAGCCGTACATGTTCATATCCTTGAAGATGTATCATGGAAGTGTTGCAGCCTAGAAGACACAAATTTAGCTAACAAGTTAAAAGTACATGAGCCAAAAATTAAAAAGCAATACTATTCCAAGTAGAGACTCTAATAGTGGCACAAATCAAGTAACAGAGGGAAGGTAGTTCTTACAATAAAAGGCCTATTGACTTGCACTTTGTCTACTATAGTATAAAGGCTAGGAACCACTAGATGTAGAGGCTCAACTATGTCATTTATTGTTCTTAAGTCCTGGAGCAAATTCCATCTATCACTGGGTTGTTTTACAACTTGGAAGTCCACATGCAAGGCAGAGGTGAAGTAAGGAACTGCTTATGAGGTTTTCTGTCCATTCCAACAACTAAGAAATAGTGAGAAAAGTTGGGACCTCAGAAGGCTTTTAGGACCAAATAGGGCTCTTGTGTCCAGGAGAAAACGAATATACTTACCAGTAATGTTAATGCTCACCCACAGGTCTTCTGGGAGGATCTAAATCATTGAAGTGCAACCAAGTATTCTTACTTGGGTGTGTGTCATCTTGAAAGGAAAAAAAAATTCTCCTAATGAAATAAAGGGAATGGATACTTTAAAAAAGAATAGGTACTGGGCAAGCAGTAGGCAGCGTTTTCCTTATTTTTTTCTTACTTCTCTGGGAAACTCTGATGCTAGGAAGCACATCAGGAGTAGCTCAGAGTTCCCCTGAAATGGAAGGGGGTGAGCTAGAGTTGCTGGGACAACCCCGCTTGCTGTCATCTACTCTGTCTTGACTTCACGTCTGCAGCTAGTGAAGGAAGGCCTGGCAAGCCCTCCAGAATGAACGGCCTCCTTCCATAGTAATGAATAGAGGTCAGCCCACCTTCTCCAAATCCTGTAGGAAAGGGAATTAGTGACTACAGGTCAGGGAATCATGATGAAGGTAATTAACATTTCTACAGCAGGTGTCAAACCTCCCTTCCTGCACACTTTCATTCCACCCTTGAGGTCACCTTGAGGCAGCTGTCATTAGACGCCTTTTATAGCTGAGGAACCAGAGAAGGAGCAGTAGCATCTGCACTTCTGGGCAGGCTCTCTGCTAGGCCTGTTCAAGCATCATCTCATTTAATCACAGCTGTTGGGTGATGATGCTAGTATTTTCTACACTAGTATTATCTACAGATAAGTAACTAGAGTCAAGGAGAGGTTAAATGAGGAGTAGCCTTGGGATGTCCCAGATCTGTGAGAAAAGTCCCACTGCTGTGGAAACTGAGTTGGAAGCCTGACTCTTCTGTTCCTCCCCACCCACCAAGTCATCTTCAAAGCCCTGACCTGGGCTCTTCAAGTGGTGAAGGAGACCCTGAGTCAGCAGAGTCCAGATATCTTGGTCCCTCTAATCTGAGAGATGGGGAGCTGGGCCCACTCTCAGTAGTTTAGATTTTTGAAACCTCAATTCTTTTGGGATTTAGGCTCACCATGGGTCCGGGCTTCCGTCAGGGCTATGTTCTGGGCTCTGAGACTATCTTGGCGGCTGGAGGCTCAGTTATTGCCGGGAGGACGGGGAGAGGTGAAGACTGGGCTCTGGAGGTTGTGAGTTTCTGTTCCTTCTCACAACCCACAAATACAAGACTTTTCTTGACAGTTCCAACAATCTATTCCCAGGCTCTCCCTCCAAATCTCTGTGTTGAAGTGGAGAAAAGGAGTCTACTCAATGGACTGTGCAGAGGGCTGACTGTGGGTTAGGTTTGCTCCTGGAATTGCAGCTGGGGCGGGTGGTGCTCAGGACCCCACATCTCACCTCCTGGCCTTATTATCACTCTGACCTCTGTTCTTTTGGGTTAACCCTTGGAAACCTGACCCTCTATGAAAAGACAGACTAAGGACAAGGGTGCAAGAGAGTGACTAAAACAAGGCATTTCATGTGCCCATCTTTTTAGAGCATTGGCTCTCCTCACTGCTGTTCTTAACTGTGAAATGGGCATCTTCAGACACTGGCTAGGCAGTTAAATAAGGTGTGAGGTCTAAATTTCCTTGAAACTCCTCAATTCCAGTTCAAATCCTTTTTTTTTTCTAATTCTGAAGCAAAGGCCTCCTTGACTCCAGGTTCAGCAATCAGATACTCCTTCTTGTACTTCTCTAAATATGGATTGAAGCTCAACATCAAGAAGACAAAGATTCTCATCATTGGGTCAGTTGGAAGCATCATGACAGATGGAGAAAAGATTGAGGTTGTTGACAATTACAGCTTGCTGGGCTCCACAATCAACACTCTTGGCACCAGCAGTCAGGAAATCAAAAGATTAATTGCACTGGGAAAATCTGCTGTCAGGGACCTCTCAAGAGTACTGAGAAGCAACAATGTTAGTCTAGAGACTGAGGTGTGCCTGACCAAGGCCAAAGTTTTTGTAATTACTTGCTATAAATCAGAGAGCTGGACAATTACTAAGGATGATAGAGGGAGAATTGATGCCTTTGAGCTGTGGTGCTGGAGAGGAATCTTGAACATACCATGGACCACCAAGAAAACAAATATGTGTGTCTTGGAGGAAGTGAAACCAAGTTTCTCCTTGGAGGCTAGGATTTTGAAGCTTTGTCTCACATGCTTTGGGCATGTGTCCAAGAGGGACCGGTCTTTGGAGAAGGACATCATCTTTGGAAGGGTGGTGAGACAGTACAGGAGAGGAAGACCTCGGATGAGATGGATTGATATTGTGACTAGGGCAATGGGAGTAGGTATGTCAGAATCAGTGAGACTGACTCAGAACAGGGCAGGCTTCAGAGCTATTGTATATAGGGTCGCAGGCAACTCGATGTCACATAACAACAACAACAAACAACAAAAATGGCTGAGAGTATGAGAAAGAAGACAAATTGGTTTGACAAGGCTCTTGACCACATGTGACTATGGGATTGGGGGGGGTCACCCCCACTCCTGAAGCACTTTTGGCACAAACATATGAAGTGTCTGAGAGCTCTAGGACATTTCTTCTCAATTCTAACCAAGGTGCAGAACCAGACACCTCATCTTCAGGGAGCCAGTGCATTTCCCAGGAGATGGTAGTGATTATGGAGAGGAGGAGGCAGGGAAAGAGGGGAAAGAAAAGAGGGTCAGTGCTGAAGGAGCCCAGCCAGATCAGATAGCACCTGCTCTCGACCTTCCTTCAGCCTCCCCCTGCTCCTGCCTGCAAGGAGAGAGATCCTTATCCTCCACATGCACATTTCTCAGCAGTCAGCTCCATCCACATCTGCAGCAGGAGGAGTTCTGGGAAAGTGAGAGGCCAAGGACATTGGCCATTGTCCAGGGTTGAGGGACTGAGAGTGTGGATGGTGCAGGAGTGGGAAAAGGGGAAGATAGTTTCTGTGTGGGCCTTGAAGGAATGGCTCGTGTGGCCTGCATTTAGAGCTATGCGAGAAAGGGGGTGCAGGACAGATATCGGGGAATGACTTTCTATCAGACAGGGAGATCTCAACCACAAGGTACATTTGAACACTAGAGGAGTTACAGCTCTATCCTTCCCCTTCATGGAGGCAGAAGGCTGCACACGATGACACAATGACCACTTCCTCTCCCTGCCCTCCGTCAAGGTGACTCAGCCTTCATTTGCTGAGTTAGACTCAAGAGACTCTGCCTTGGTGTCCGTGGTAACAGCAAGTGATACAAAGCACTTTCACAATTCTTGTATTGAATTCTTTGGTTAGAAATCTTCTGAACTATTAGAGGTTAGTGGGTAAAGACATGAGCTCTGGAGCCAGGTTGCTGGGTTCCTCCCTGACCACCTAACTCAGTCCTCACCATTGTTTTCCTTCTCATAGCTCTGCTTTATTTTTCTTTTTAGGTCACCTGTCTATTATATGACTATTTTTGTTGCTGTTTCCCCAACTAAATTGTCATCTCCAAGGAGCAGGGAATGACTTTATTGTGTTTATAGCTATGCTTCTCCAAACCAGAATCCAAGGAATCAACTCTTCACTCTTCCGTATTCATTGTCTACCTTTCAGATGTACACACAGGAAAGAAAGAAAAAGACTATGGCTTGGATCAGATTCATCTTGCTCTTCAGCACATTAAAAAAGTCCTTATCGACGGATTTTTTTCAATGCAAGACATCTTTGGTTTCTTGACTGTTGTTACTGTGGGTGTTGATTGTGGATCCTACTAAAATGAAATTGTTGACACTTCATCATCTCTCCACCATGGTGTTACCTTTTAATCTATTGTTGCCCTTTGTCGTGAGGCATCAACATCTTTGAATCATGGTGTTGGTGAAGAGAATGGCATCATCCAAGGACTGCTCAAAGAGTAAACAAAGCCGTGCTGCAATCCTACAGGCTCATAGTGCGAATCCACCAGCGCTGCTCCGTGGGAGAAGGATGGGCAATCGCTTTGCATGTGAGTAACTTCCTCTGAAAACCTACAACAACAACAATCCCTGAGGAAGTGCAACCAGGGTGCTCCTTAGAAGCAGGAAAGGTGAAACTTTGTCTCACATAATTTGGGCATGTTGTCAGAAGGCACCAGTCCTTGGGAAAAGACATTATATTGGAAAAAGTAGAGAGCAAAAGAGGGGACAATGTCACCTACCCCAAATGAGCTGGACTGAAAAGTAGAGAGCAAAAGAGGGGACAATGTCACCTACCCCAAATGAGCTGGACTGGCTAGTGACTGCCACAAAGGGCTTGAACATGATGGGGATAGTGAGGATGGCACAGGATAAAGCAAGATTTCAATCTGTTTGTTTTTCATGGAGTTGCTATGAGCTGAAGTCAACTTGGTGGCACCTAACAACAAGATGTCCCCCTGGGTCTAATATAACCCAAACCCAACCCATTTGTGTCTCATCCACTCTGACTGATGGTGATCACATGTATGTCGCAGGAGAACTGTTCTCTATAGAGTTTTCAATGGTTGTTTCTTTGAAAGCTAATAACCAATCTTTTCTTCCAAGGTGCCTTACCTCTAGGTGGATTCAAACTTCCAACCTTTTTGGTGAGCAACCATGCATACATGATAGTTGCTGTTAACCAGAGAATCCAGAGTGTGGGTTTAATTTACTCCAAATCAAACCCACTGCTGTCAATTCCAACTCATAGTGACCCTACAGGGCAGGCAGAACTGCCCATAGGGTTTCTAAGACTGCAGATCTTTATAGGAACAGATTGCTACATCTTTCTCCCATGGAGTGGCTAGTGGGTTCAAGCTGAACACTTTAACTACTATGTCCTGTTGTTGTTAGGTGCCGTTGAGTGAAGTAGGACCCGTAGTGACCCTATGAACAACAGATCTGAAACTTATCCTATCCTGTGCCATCCTTACACCTCCTGACACACTAGAACTCATTGTGGCAGTTAGCGCGTAAATCCACCTTGCCAAGGGTCTTCCTCTCCTTTGTCGACCCTCCACCTTTGCGAGCATCATGTCTCTCTCCAAGGAATAGCCCCTCTTAACAACATACCTAAAGTATGTGAGGCAAAGCCTTATCATCCTTGCCTCCAAAGAGGACTCTGGCTGCATCCTCTCCAAGATATTTGTTTTCTTGGCTGTCCAGCTCAAAGGTATCAATTTCTTTTGTCATCTTTACTCAGTGTCCAGCTCTCAGATGTATAACAAGTGATCAGAAAGATTATAGCCTGAGTCAGATGCACCTTAGTCCTCAAACTAACATCATTACACCTCAATAATTTGGAGAGATCTCTAATCTCAGACTTTCCCAGTGTAATACATCTCCTGATTTCCTGACTGCTGATACCAAGGATGTTCATTGTGGGTCCAAGTAAGAATAAGGTGTTGACAGTTTCAATCATGTCTCCATCTATCATGACGCTTGTCAGTGGTAAGAATCTTTGCCCTCTTGACATTGAGATGCAACCCATTTGAAGGCTGTATTCTTTGATCTTCTGCAACAAGTGCTTCAAGCCCTCCTCACTTTCAGCAAGCAAGGTTGTGCCATCTGCATAATGTAGGTTATTGATGGTCTCCCTCTGATCTTGATGCCACATTTCTCTTCATGGAGTCCAGCTTCTTGAATAACTTGCTCAACATACAGATTGAATCGATATAAAGAGAGGATACAGCTCTGACACACTCCATTCTTAATTTTAAACCGTGCAGTGCTCCCTTGCTCTGTTTGCACAATAGCCTCCTGGTCTAGGTATAGGTTTTGTGCTACTGTTAAGTGCTCTGGGATTCCCATTCTTCTCAATGTCAGCCACAATTTTTTATTATCTACACAGTCAAATGTCCTTGCATAGTCAATAAAGCATAAATAGACATTCTTCTGGTATCTCTTACTTTGAGCCAGGATCCAACTGACATTAGCAATAATATTCCTGGTGCCGTGGCCTTTTCTAAATCTATTTGAACTTCTGGCAGTTCTCTATTGTGTACTATTCTAGCCAGTTTTGAATGATCTTCAGCAGTATTTCACTTTCATGTGATACTAATGATATTGTTCGATAGTTTCCGCATTTAGTTGGATCACTTTTCTTGGAAATAGGAACAAGTATGGACCTCTTCTAATCCATTGGCCAGACAGCTGTTCTCCAAATTTCCTGGCATAGACTGGTGAGCGCATCCAGGGCTCCAGCTTTTATTTGAAACAAGTCAATTGGTATCCCATCAATTCCTGGGGCCTTATTTTTACCCCAGTGCCTGAAATTTTTCGGTTTCAGTCAATTCTTTCTGGTACAGTGCTTCTGTGTATTCCGTCCATCTTCTTTTGATGCTTTCTGGGCCATTCAATAAATTTCCCATAGCACCTTTCATTATTGTGACTTGAGACTTTGTTTTTCAGGTCTCTCAGCTTGAGAAATGCAGTGTGAGTTCTTCCCTTTTTATTCTCCAATTCCAGCTCTCTGCACATTCCATTATAATATCTTGCTTTGTCTTCTTGAGCTGCTCTTTGAAATTTTCTCCTCAGCTCTTTTACTTCAGCATCTTTTCCCTTTGATTAGGCTTCTTGATACTCTAGTGTAATTTTTGGAGTCTCTTCTGATGTCTATTTTGGTTTTTTTCTTTCTCTTCTGTCTTTGTAATGACCTGTTGCTTCCTACAATGTTAGGGCTTCCCCTCCCCCCCCAGCTTCAGGCTTGCAGGGCATTTCTTTTTTTTTTTAATTTTTATTTAAATTTATTATTAATTTCAGTAAAAATTTACAGAGACTTTGGATTTCCATTCATTCATTGTTGCACTTTTCTCCACCCCCAAGCCTCCTCCCTAGTACACTACCCTCTTGGAAAAGTAAAAGAAAAATTATTTCACTGTTTTACAAACCCTCCCCCAGGTCCACTCCACCATGTAGCCTTCACTCTAGACTCCTGTCATGACAAAAATACCTAATCACATATCCCTTTTAAACAGTTTTCTCCCTCATCTGTTTCAATGTAGTATACATTATTGAACCCATCTTTCTCAGTCTCTCCCAACCCCAACGTCAGTCCTGTTTTACAACAGTGGCAGCATGCAGTATTTGTCCTTTTGTGACTGAGATACTTCACTCAACATAATGTCCTCCAGGTTTACCCATTTTGAATAATATTGCATGAGTTCCTTGCTTTTCCATGCAGCATAGTATTCCATTGTGTGAATATACCACAGCTTGCTTCTCTATCCACTTGTTTGTTGATGGACACTTAGGTTGTTTCCAACTCTTTGCTATTGTGAACAAAGCCACGATAAACATGGGTGTGCATATATCTGCTTGGATGTCAGTTATGGTCTCTTTGGGGTATATTCCCAGTAGTGGAATTGCTGGGTCAAATGCTATCACTATTTGTAACTTTTTGAGAAAGTGCCGTACCGCCTTCCATAGTGGTTGCACCATTTTGCACTCCCACCAACAGTGAATAAGGGTTCCAGTTTCTCCACAACCTCGCCAGCATTTATTGCTTGCTGTTCTGTTAACTTTTGCTGTTCTGACTGGGATGAGATGATATCTCATAGTTGTTTTGATTTGCGTCTCTCTTAGAGCTAGGGATTTTGAACATTTCTTCATGTGCTTTAGCCATCTGAATGTCTCATTTGGTGAAGTGTCTGTTCATATCTTGTGCCCATTTTTCTTTTGGGTTATTTACCTTTATCTTGTTGTGGTGCTCAAGTATTTTATAAATTCTGGATATAAGTCCCTTATCTGATATGTCATTAGCAAATACTTTTTCCTAGTCTGTGGCTTCCCTTTTTACCCTGTTGGAGAAGTTTTTGGATGTGCATAGGGATTTGATTTTTAGAAGATCCCGATCATTTACTTTATCTTCTCCTGGTTGTAAGTAATGTTAGGGCTTCTTAATGCCTATTATTGTTGTTGTGATTTGCCCTCAGTTGGAATCAACACATAGCTGATCCTCCAGTGGTTTTTCAGAGGCAGTTACTTGCATGGGAGGAGAAGGCCCATCCTTTTCCTGCGGAGCATTGTGGGGGCTCGCACCACGTGCCTTTGGTATTGCAGAGCAACTCCTTACCACCACTCCACCAGAGCTCCTGCATGCCTATTTGGGGTACCTCTAAATAGTTATAAGAATAAAGAATGGATTTAAAGCCTGTCTCTTACTTATGTGACCTTGGGCAAGTTTATCAACCTCTCAGAGTTTGTTGAGTCTTGGCTGTATGCTGGGCACTATTTATTCTACGAGCTTTAACTGTACAAATACAATTTAAGTTCCATAGCAATTCTATGAAGTACTTGATATTATTACCTTCCGTCATTGACAGATAAGGAAAAGGAGGCCCAGAGAGTGATGTGACCTGCTTAAGAGAGATGACTGGGGCAAAGCTGGGATGTCATCGGCAGGACTAAAAGCTTGACCTAGATCTGAATTAATTGCTGGTCTGGGCTGTTAGCTATTTCTGCTGTGTGACCGTCCTTTGTTCTCTGCACTCCCCACTCCCCGTAATGCGTTGCTTATAAACCAGGGCTAATCACAGCTTTCTCAGCCTTCTCACTTCCTCCATGGCTCGCTCCCATCACTCACACGGGGCTGTCTTCCAGCAGATGATGGACCAGACAAGCTTTGGGTGCTGGGGGCCGAGGGCAAGATCTCATGAAGGGATTCTTCAGAGGTCTGGGGCCCATTCCTCTCTCCCCTCCCCCTTTCTGGGTCTTGTATTCTCTTTCTGTGAAATGGAACCTCTCAGGCTTAGAGGTAGGGGAGAAAACAGAGAAGCAATAGCAAAAGATTTTCATTTCTTGAAATAACTAACAGCTAAAACCTACTAAAAGTGCCAGAATGAATTTCAAAAGTCTTATCTGAAGCACTGACATACTGACAAGGTGGTAAGGAATGAGTTGGCCACAACCCAAAGGGGAAGCCAAACCCAGGATGTGACCAAACAGGGGCACCTGACCTTCAGCTTTGAAAATTCTCAAAGCGGAGTGAGCTTCGGGCTCCCCGGGGAGGAGAGACACGTGGGAGATGCCCTACCATGCTGGGATTCCCAAGGGCTAGACATTTAAGCCCAAAGTCAGAGGAAACTCCACCCAACCCCATGGATTGACCCCCATGGGATTTGACACCCCCCCCACCCCAGGATTGCAAAGCAAGTTGCCTTGGTGCCTAACAGAGCAGGGGAGGAAAGAAAATAGTCCCCAAGAACATGCAGAAATGAAGGGATTAATTTGTGTGGCTTGTGGGGATCGGGTGGGTGAGAGATGACAAGAAACTCAAGCTCACGCTTCTAGAGAGGTCCCAGGAAGAGAACATCTTCGTCCTATGCCTCAAGATCACACAGACAGTTTTTCTGGGAAATGAACCATTCACAGACAATAAGACTAAACTCTGAAGAACACGCAGGGATTAGGCAGGGAGGGTGTCTCACAGGCCTCAGCTTTCTCAGTTGTGAGAGGGCTCAACCTTCTGAAGGTCCGGTAAGGGGGTTCTCTAAAGTGTGTCCTCATTCAGCATTCTGGAGGCGCTTCCTCCAAGCTGAGGACTAGGGGGATGTATCACCCCAAGTCATGACTTCCAAACCACATTTGAAGGAAACGGTCAGGAGGCTGCACCCAGCTACTGACTCTGGGGGAGGACAGAGAGGGAACAAGTGAGGGTGGTGTCCGAGGCCTCAGCCGGTCCTTTGATGTATGCGTGGACAGGTGGGTGGGCTGTAAAGAGGCTGCTGAGAAAGGCGGCAAGGAGTCCCTGGGGCATCGCTAGTGCTGACCTAGTTGGGCACCCCCATAATTATCCCCTTGCTCCCTTGGGAGGCTACAAATAGGGATGGACAGTCTTTGGACTCCTATAGCTGAAACGCCAGTCCAGTGGTGAGTGTCAGCTCCGTGGTCCTGTCCTGGTTCCCGTGCTGGGGTTCTGGTAGCCTGTCTGTCCCCTGGCTCAAGGTCTGGACATGGGGCAGGAGGATGACCACAGCAGAGACTGATGGTGTGAGGGCAGCCGGACATGGTAGACTTACTGGGGGGGGGGACTTTCTTTGGGCAGTGAGGGGTTGTCTGTTGGGAAGTTCTTGAGCTAGAAGTGTGTACAGTTGTGGTTTGGCTCCGGGGGTGTGGGCACTGGGCTAGGAATGTGGTGTTAATCTCAGCTCCCGCTCCCTCCTTTTCGCTTCTTTGCTTCACTCCTGGGGACGAGTTGAGACAGGCCAGGCCTGCGCAAGAACCAAGGATTCCCAACCTGTCTCTGGGCAGCCAGCTTCTGGAACAGTGCTGAAGTTGGCGCCAGGCAGGCTGAGGGAAGCCCAGGAGGGCATTGCTGAACATCCCAGGTTCCCTTAGTCCCTAAGATCATGGCCTGTTCTCTCCAGGGTTTCTGGATGACCTGCTTTATACACGAGCTGCCAAAGTCAGAACCCAGCTAGTTTTGGGGGCATCCTTGCCTCCTCTCCTCTCTAGCCTTTTTTGAATGGGCCTTGCTGAGGGGGACATTAGGGTGAGGCGATCTGACGTGCCTTGCTGCTCTGCTTTGCAGGACTCCCGGGGGAGCTGGGTGTGAGTCACTAGGCTCACGTGGAAACAGCTCTCATCTTCCTGTTGTCTCACGGTTTCTCTGGGCTGGAGTCCTCCTCCCAGGAGTATGGAGGGAGCAGAGAGCCAGAGCCGAGGGACGGTGGGAAAGTCCAGGAAGGTCTTCTCTTCTAACTGAGCATGGTCTTCTGTCTCAAGACTCCTGAGTCAGGGAAGAGAGCCTCAGAGTGGGCAGGCCAGGGTGATTCATGCTGGAGATGGCCCTCTGGGTTACTGAGCAGGATTAATCTCATTTTACAATTAAGGCATCTGAGATATATTATCACACTCAGGGAGAGGCATGGAGAAGTGTAGCTTCCCCTTCATCACAGCATCTCTCAATTCAGGGAGGAGGGGTGGGAAGGCAGAAGGGGTCCTCTCAGACGTGACTCTACTGCTCTGCTTCTCCAAGGACCTGAGGACAATGTAGCGCTAGGCAAGGGTCTTCTGGTGCAAGTTGGCAGGGAAGGACCTTGGGGGTCAAGGGAGGAGATGTCTAGGGCCATGGGCTATAACTCACGGGATGGCACAGAGTGGAACAGGGCCCTTTTTGGGCCCAGGGCACTGCGACAGAGTGGGAGAGAATGGAAAGTCCTTAGAGAGCCCCTCAATGAGGGGAGAGTAAAAGGGTGGGACAGACACTCTGTCCTTAAGAGGCTTTCAGTGAAAGGAGGGAGTGAGATTTACATCCAGACATTCAGAGGCATTAGTGAGATGAATTAGGAGGGACCATGTGGTCAGACTCCCCATGGAGAGATTTTCAGTCTCAGAGACTGAATGGAAGGTCACCAAGATTGAGAATTGGCTCAACCAGAGGGATTTTGGTTTGGTGTGGTCAGAAGGAGCCCTAATGGCGGAACGGTTAAGGCTTAGCTATTAAGTGAAAGGTCAGCTGATCAAGCCTACCAGCTGCCCCTCCGGACAAGAGTGTTAGTCAGCTTCTGTAAAGGTTTATAGCTCCGGAAACCAGTTCTCCTCTGTCCTGTAGGGATGCTATGAGCCAGAATCTACTCCATGGATGTAGATTTGGTTTGGGGTTTGGTGAGGCCAGGGAGGGCTGCTCAGAGGTGGGGTAGCTGCTGACACAAAGCTTGGTGGAGATTAAAGTGGCCTGGGGGCAATCTGGGGGGGACTATGGAGGGTAGGCTGGCGTGGAGCTCTGCTGTGGGTCACACCCTTGTTCTGTGGCAGTGAGAATGTGCAGCCCCCTGGAGCAGGCGATGGCTGCCATCGTACTCACCTTCCAGCGCTATGCAGGCATCTCTGGGGACAAACACAAGCTCTGCCAGGCGGAGCTCAAGGAGCTGCTGGAGAAGGAGATGGCTTCCTGGACCCCGGTGAGCCCCTCAGAGACCCCCCGCCCCCCTTGCACACTCAGCATAGGGGCAAGAGAGACCTGACAACAAATATAAACATAGGACGGGGGAGTGGAGGTTAGACTGCATGGAGTTAACAGGAGAGGGACCTACGTGCCACAGAACTCAGTTCCCTCATCTGTAAAACGGAATAATCACATCTGCTGCCTTGCAGGGTTGTTGGGAGGTTTGAATGAGAGAATGAGGGGTGCCTGGCACATGGTAGCTACTCAGCAGCATAGCACATAGTAGGTGCTCAAAAAATGATGTGAAATGGAGAATTGGGCAGGGCGTTGAAAAGATGGTGCATTATTGCTACAGGTAGGCTGAGACAGGCCCTCGGAAGGGGTGTGGGGTGGGATGAGGCGAGACCATCTGGGAGGGGAGGAAGGAAAAGGAATGTGTGAAGCTCTTCCTCTCTCTTCACCTTGCTCTCCTGGCCTTTCCTTTGCACAGACGGAGCTGCGGGAGTGTGACTACAATAAATTAATGAGTGTGCTGGACACCAACAAGGACTGCGAGGTGGACTTTATAGAGTACGTGCGCTCGCTCGCCTGCCTCTGTGTCTACTGCCATGAGTACTTCAAAGACTGTGCCCCAGAGCCCCCCTGCTCCCAGTAGCCTCTGCTCCAGAGGGACAGTTGACCTGGAGTCAGGGCTCTGCTCCAATTCTGCCCCTGAGATGGTCCTGGACAGGCCATCACATCCCTCCCAGCCCTCTCTCTTGTACCCCTTTCAGTCTGGAATCCCCCTAGGTTCACTCCTGATATGTTAAACCCAATTTACCTATGAGCCACGGAGACGTGAGGGAGCCCTCTTTAAGGATGCACAGCTAGTGAATGGTGGGGTGACGACTGGCTTCATCCTGCCCACGGAGGCTTGCTCCTCCTACCTGTGGCCTGTGGGCCAGGGTGGGAAGAGTCAGGGGTCTTTCTGAAGGAGGTGAAGGTCCAGCAAAGTGTAGGTTCCTACAACCAGGGGTGGGAAGGGGCCCATGGGGCCCCTTAAGTCCTAATAAAATACTGGTTTCTGCTGGACTTGGTTTGGTTCTTCTGAGAGGACACCCTGGGGCCTCCGCACAGAGTCCTGAAGAGATTTTTATTTGCTCCTCCCTGGTCTTTTCCACTGGAGGAAAGGAGACTGAAGGGAGGAGCCCTGAGCTTCCAGGGGACCCCAGGATAATTCCAGACCCCCACAGTAAATGGAAAGGGCTCAAGGTTCCAGCAGGAGGATGGGATCACTTGCAATCCTGCCAAAGATGGGAGGACGAAGAGGATCTCTCTCTGGAGTTTTTGATGGAAAAACCACTTTGGGCTGTCACAGAGAGAGGGAGGACCGCTGAAGCTTCCTGGGGGACCCAAGAGCTGACCTCCCTCAGTCTTGACAGGATGTGCTGAGGAGGGTGGGGCTGTGTGGCATCTGGAGGAGTGTTTGCTCTTTGCCTTGGGGTGTGGGAGCCAGAAGGCAGAAGTGATAGGATTAAGGTGTCTCAGTTACCACTCCCAGCCTGCTGAAAGATGGCCTGAGTTGGAGGGGGAAGGTATAGTTGAGGAGAGTGTCTCCCTGGGGTCGGGTCCGGGCGGGTCGGAGTCACCTCCGTTCCTAAGCTCACACCCCACCTTGGGACCTTAGCTTTCAACCTCAAACTCCCCTATTTGGTACAATCTCACTTCACCTCAAAATGGATCCATCATTGCTAACCTGGCAGCTTACCCCTAAATTCTAGCTTCCTCCAATCATTCCTTGTGCCCCAGGTTTTACTGCCCACTCCTCCACACCGTCACTGTCACTCCACACCGTCACTGCCCCTCCACTGCCCCTCCACGTCGTCACTGTCCCCCACACCGTCACTGTCACTCCACGCCTCCACTGCCCCTCCACGTCATCACTGCCCCCCATGCCGTCACTGCCCCCCACGCAGTCACTGCCCCCTGCTCCGTCACTGTCCCCCACATGGTCACTGCCCCCTCACGCCGTCGCTGTCCCCCACACCATCATGGCCTCCCACACTGTCACTGCCCCCCATGCCATCACTGCCCATCTACACTGTCACTGCCCCCCACTCACTGCCCATCTACTTTGTCACTGTCCCCCCATGACGTCACAGCCCCCCACATTGTCACTGTCCCCCATGCCATCACAGCCCCTCCACAATGTCACTGTCCCCCACACCGTCACTGTCCCCCACATGGTCACTGCCCCCCCACGCCATCACTGCCCCTCCACATTGTCGCTGCCCCCACACCGTCACTGCCCCTCCACACCGTCACTGCCATCTATGCTGTCACTGCCCCCCACACCATCACTCTCTCACTGTTCTCCACAGACATTCCTGGGCCATTCCCGGAGCCTCTTTTGGGCTAGCCCATTGCCCCTCTTCATTTGTGACTTCCATCTCCGTCCATCAGGCAGAACTCCCTTTGGGACCTCCAGCCCTTCTCTTCTCCTCAAGTTATAAGAAACTGAAAGGTGGGGTTGTCTGTACCATCAAGAGGGGCAAGGAGGGAGTTGTTCCACCAGCTAGCAGAAAAGCTGTGGGGGGGAGGGTACCTAGCAACCAAGCAAGTGCAAAATGGGCTCCTCTCACGAGATTCCTAAACTTGGGGCAGAGGGCTATACACCATGTGTTGCCCACCTGAGGCGGTGCCTGTGCCCACTGTGCTCACCCACTGCCCAGCTGAGCCTGCCCAGGACTGGAAGTTCGGTTTCTAGGCTGGGCTGGTCGAGGGGGCTGTGGCTCTTACCACACCAGCCCGCAGTAAGAGGGCTGTCTCCACTCTTCCCCCATCCCCTGCCATGGGCAGGGCCTGACCAGGGTATAAATAGGTCAGACCATAGGGCTTCCCCCACTTTGCTCTTTCCCCAGCCCTGACTTTTCCTCAGCGTTTCCTGTCTTTTGGTCTGGTGAGTTGTGGTCGCCTCACTGGCATGCAAGGGGTGTCAGGTGAAGGTTCCAGGGCAGGGGGAATGGGTGGAGGCCAGTGGTGCTAAATGGATCCAGATGTGTAATTCTGATGCAGAGGCTCTGGGGTGGGAGAGAGATGTGTGTTCCTATGGGTATAAGAGGGAGAAAAAGAAACCAACACACAAACCAAACCCACAGAAAGAAGGGTGTAATAGGCTGGGCCTGAGCTACCCCGGGGTTAGTGAGATGCAGGGTTGCATGCACTGTTGTTGCAGAGTGTGTGTGTGTGTGTGTGTGTGTGTGTGTGTGTGTGTGTGTGTGAAAGAGAGAGACTAGGCGTATGCATGTTGACTTGTTTGTGCTGGGTTGATCATACTATGTGTGCATGCTTGGGTGTGGTTAAACTGAACAAAGGTAAAAATCAAGCTGGGCTTCTGTCTGGTGGTGCCCTGTGAGCCTTGCAAGGAGCTGCACATCCCAGGCCTCTTTGCCCCCAACCCCTGTGTGTGCCATCTTGTCCTGCCCTGCCTTACTCCAGGCTGGTTTTTTCCGCTGCCGGGCCCTGGGCAAGCTTCCAGGGACCACGCCCAGCCCCAGTGTTGTGGGCTAGGGCGGGGTGGCTGTGGCTTGTTGTGGGAGTGAATGGACCAGAGTGGTGGAAAAAGGTTGTTGTCTGAGGCACTACCCGAGGGAGGCCCAGAGAACTTGGCTTGAATCTCCAGAGCCAGTGCCCTGAGCCCTGCACACATTTCCTGCCCCACATACCTACTTCCACCCTCAGGAGAGGAGCTCACCTTTCCCCACAGCCCGCATCTTGATAGCAGAGTCTCACTAAAGGGTCCTTGAAGGGTGGGGAGTGGGGTGGGACATTGTGAAGACACAGCTGGAAGTGGGATAGACAAGCCTTTGTGACTGTCACCTCCCCCAGATCTTGACTGCAGCCATGTCACAGCCGCTGGAGAAGGCCCTGGATGTGATGGTGTCCACCTTTCACAAGTACTCAGGCAAAGAGGGCGACAAGTTCAAGCTCAACAAGTCGGAGCTGAAGGAGCTGCTGACCCGGGAGCTCCCCAGCTTCTTAGGGGTGAGTGAGTGCTGTCTAAGAGGATGCCCCAGGACAGTCTCGCTAGGGGAAGGGTTTGTCTAAAAATTCTTGGAAACGATATACCATTGGTTATAATTGAAGAAGTGAGAAAACAGGCAGAGGGCAGAAACACAGTATGACTCCCACGCTGTCACTCTCTTGCTTTTGGAAGCTTGCTGAGCAGGTGGGCCAGACTATGTACTTGTTACATAACTAACCTATCTGGAAGGAAAGTGGAAGCTACAAGAGACCGGACGACTCCCTGTGGTAGTCAGGGCACGGAACTGAGATTGCAGCTGAGACTATGTCTTGTTACCATTACAGCAACGGACAGTCTCTGAGTTTCTATTCCTTCTATGACTGTGACAGTTCATGCAGACACTCAACCCTTGTGTGTTGATTTCAACTCCATGGTACATAACAACAGCAACATATCCCTATAGACCAAATGCTAACAGTTTCCATTTCTGTCAGACTTTGTACTGTTTTAATATATTGCTTTTGTGACCATTACCTAATTAGAGTCTTCTGAACACTTTTTTAAAATTAGTGATCATATATACTGCAAAACACAGTCAATCCAACAATTTCTTGCATATAATTCAGTAACATTGATCACATTCTTCAGATTGTGCAACCATCTTCACCATCCTTGTCAAAATTCTTCCACCACCATTAAGGTGAACTCAATGCCCTCTACACATTAAAGAATTGGACTCTTAAGACAACTTTGGGCGAGGATGTTGTGGCCCTGTTTTTCAGCTGATAGATAGCACCCAGGCACTCAGCAAGTTCTTCCTCATCTAAAGATACCCTTCTCTTACCATAGTTTAATCCCTGGAGTTTGGAGTTCCAAAGATTGGGGACCCTGAAGGAGTGGGTATGAGAGCCTCTGGGGCTCTGAGCTAGAAGTGGAAACCTGGTTCTAGTCTCGACCTGTAACCTCTCCTCCCGTAGAAAAGAACTGATGAAGCTGCGTTCCAGAAACTGATGAGCAACTTAGACAGCAACAAGGACAACGAAGTGGACTTCCAGGAGTACTGTGTCTTCCTGTCCTGCATCGCCATGATGTGTAACGAGTTCTTTGAAGGCTGCCCTGATAAGCAGCCACGGAAGAAATGAAAACTTCTTCTATGTGCTCGGGGGCCTCTGCTGGCTGTAGGGGTTGTACCCATCCTGGCCCCTCCAGATCTGTGCATGATGCTGAGCAAATTCAATAAAGATTCTTAGAAACTGAAGTTGCTGATCTGAGCGGCTCTCGGGGCTGAGGGGAGGGCAGGAAGATAGATGGAGACTTGTGGTGTGGTAGTGGGATGTGGTGCAGTTTTGTGAGGAGCAGATTAATGAAAGCAGGAGAGGAGCGTGGGGATAACGGAGACTGTGTGGGTGTTTGTGTGTGTAGGGAACAGAGCTGACTCTGGATGCGGCTGAAGGCGGGGAAAGGGGCCACCAGAAGCTTGGAATGCCTAGCTGTGGGGTCTTAGACAGCTCATTCTCCCTTCCTCAGGCAGGACCTCTAACTGAGACTGGGATGAGTTTGAAGGTCACATCTGCTCCTGGTTGGAGTCTGGAAAAGAATTTGGGTGCCTGGGGACCCAAAGGAGGAAAGGGAAAAGGGTTGAGTCATGGAGAGGGAGTAGTGAAGCTAGAGCTTGTGTGTGGGAGGTCGGCCCTGAGCCAGTGTGATGGGAAGGAGGGCTGATTCTCAGGCTGGCCCTTACAGTTCAGTGGCTTCACAGAACAGCCAGGAGTTAATTCTTTACAGCCCATGGCTGCAATGCACTGTGTTGTTGTGTATCTTTGAGTTGGAACCAACACATAGCTGACCCTCTAGGGGATTTTTCAGAGGCAGTAAATCATGCGGGGAGATTGCCCATTTTCTCCCACGGAGTAGTTGGATGATTTGAACTGTGAGCCTCTGGGTTGGCAGAGTAACTCCTTGCCACTAAGCTGTACTAGAGAGGATGATATGGAGAGAGACAGGGCTGTTTGCAGCAGCATGAGAACACAAGCATTCTCCAATCTACTGTCCTTGCCCCAGAGGCCCATGGGATGAAACCTGTTCCCAATTAGGAATCATGTGCTCTTCAGAAAAGGACAATGGAAAAGATGGGTGGAAAACACTGACTAGGATGGGAATGAGGGAGATGCGGGCAGAAGCGAATGCTTATCCTGAGACAAAATTTCAGATTGAGGTTCTCCTTCCTCCCTGAAAATATCAGGAATAAAGTTGCTTTGTTTAAGGTAGGTTAAAGGCTAGTGGGCTTCAGGGTGCAGTGGGCAGCATTGAGGTTAGATCTTAAGACTGTACCAACATGGTACGGTAGACCTTGAGAAGAGATGAGTAGGGGTCAGTTCAGAGGCAAGGCTGTCCCTTTGACCTCTCAAGCTCTTCCTCCTTCCACTCATCACACTGTTTTTCTCTTAAGTTCAGAAGGATACAGTGAGTGACTCAGACATTCCCTCAGGGTTTGGGTAGAATTTTAGTCCAGGAAAACGTTTTCCTTCTCCCTTCCCCTCCCACTTCAGTCTCCTCTAGTCTTCCCTGGGAGTGTCCTCCCCTGAGCCTCCTCCTGCATCATTCTACTTCAGAAACTCTTGTTGCTTGGCAACAAGTTTTCACAGCCTTCTAGCCCTACCTTCTGGAGGGTGAGGGTACATGAGGGCCAATGGAGAGAAATAGGGTGATGCTGTGGCAACCACTAGTTGTTAAGCCCCTGATTTCGTCACAGTCAATGTCCGAATTGCTTTCCCCTCAGCCCATCTGCACTGTTCTAAACCTGGGATCTATCCCATCACTAGGGTCTCATCCTTCCTCAATTCTTTCCCTAATTCTTGCTTCTCAGTCTTTCACTCCGAGAATTTCCAACAGTTCTTTCCTATGAACATCAATGAGGTTTAGAAGAAATCATTAATTTAAGGCATCTTAAAAATTTCATGTTCTGCACAAGTCAATGACCTTGACCATGACCTTGGCAAGAAAATTACCTTTCCACTGATTTCCATCTTCAGATGTGCCTGCTCTGCTCTTGGGGTAGGAGTAAGGGGCCTGGGAAGGGGTATCTCAGAGGTCAAAGTGGTCTAGGGCATGAGGAGGAGACACCTTGCATTTTCTTCCTGGCAGCCTGACTTGCATCTTTTATGCTAGGTTTCCCCATCAGATTGTGAGTTCTAATTTTGGGGCTGGAAAATGTTTCTGGGACCAAAGATCTGTGTGTCATGATGAACTCAGGTTGCCCCATCCTCTCTGTACATAAACAAGGAAGATGAGAAGACAGAGGGGGTTTCTCCTCACCTCCATCCCTGGAGGCTGTGACCTCAGGTTCTCCTTTGGGCCCTGACCCTCTTCCTATTGGCCCTTGCTTGTCCCTGGTTTCCTGGGGACAGAAGCAAGGGAATAAAGGTAAAGAGCAGTGGGAGGGAGCTTGCTTCTGTGGCTGGGACTCTCTGGGCTCCCTCCTTCCTTTGGTGAGTCCTCATTTTCTCATCTTCTGGTTCATCAGGTGGATAAGCTGGGTTATGAAGGCAGAGGTGATAAGCCTTGTGATCTTCCACAAAGGGAGGTCTGGCCTGATGAGGCTAAGAGAGGAATGGACTGAGTATGTGGAACGGAGGTTATCAGACCTTTCCTGAGAAATGCTCTGGGGATGGAACTAGGGATCAGATCCGCCGGAATGCTCCTGCACATGCTCTAAGCCTCCTGCTCTGGCCGAGTCTCCCTAAGGCAGGAGAAGCACACGTTTCGGGGGGAGGGGGGTAAATGATGGTCCAGGTCAAGAGCTGCAGGTAGGATCTGGCTGGCAGTGTTGTCTTCTTGCTCAAATCCTCCGCAGCACTTACCTGCAGCCCCCAAATTCTTTGGGTGTTGTCTCCTTTCTCCCCGAGGAGGAAGTGGCTTTTTGAGTCTGAGTCACAGGAACTCAGGCTGTCTCTTCCCTGGGGTGGGAGTGACTGAGCTGGAGGAACCGAGGGCCTCATTTATGTCTAATCTCTGGTTAGAAGTCTCAGAATGATCCGGGAGATGTCTTAAGCCCACTCCCCAGGCCTCTTGGCCAGTCCACATGTGCAGATTCTGGGCCTGAGATTGGAAACCAGCTGAACAAGTCCAGTTGCCTCTCCCCTGCTTCTTGCTAAGGCCTTATCTTCCCATCCCAGTTCCAGCCCCTGGACTCTCTTTCTGGCCTTCCACTTCTATAATGGGACACACCCTAATATCAAGGCATTCAGACACTGGGACAAAGGTGGATAACAAACACGAGGGATCTGTCTGGAAACCAGTGTCCACTCTTCATCGGGCAGAAATCCTGACCTTTTATGTGCTCCATCATTTTCTTTTCCATCAAATTCTTTTGAGGGAGGTCACTGCGTCATTCTTCTGCCTCTGTTCCCCACTCTCTGGTTTGTTTTTTTTTTTTTAAATTTTCACCTCCACAAGTATATCCTACACAGAAAAATCCACAGTCAACTTTAGTGGTTAGCCAGCCATATGGCTCTGGCTGCTTCAGAGTTTGCCTTGGTTTCGCCATCGTGTGTTCTGACACAGTTGAGTGCACTGGCTGATGTACCTTGGTCTCACCATGGGCTCCAGCCTCTGGTCCTTTAAGGGAGGGCCTTGCACCCACCTCCACTCCGCTGGCATTACTCAGGAAACTTCTTGTAGCCACAGTTCTACACACTCTCCCTGGTGGGCAGAAACACAAGGCCTGGCTTCCTGAAGGATGTGACCTTTCTTTCATCCTCCAGAGCTGCAAACTGTGATGGAGACTCCTCTCGAGAAAGCCCTGACCACCATGGTCACCACTTTCCACAAATATTCTGGGAGAGAGGGCAGCAAACTGACCCTGAGTAGGAAGGAACTAAAGGAGCTGATTAAGAATGAGCTATGTCTTGCTGAGGTAAGTGACTCTCCTTTCATTCTCATTTCAAAGTCTGGGTGCTTCCTGTGGCAGCCTGAGGGAAGGGAGAGCAGAAAAGAGGAAATACCAATCCCATGGCCAGCAGCCTGTGGCTGTGAGGTGGGAGGCGGGGCTTCTGCCTCTTTAGAGACCTCATGCAAAGGCATGCCCATCCCTGCCCTCAGGGTTTTGATTTTCAAGTCAAAAGGTTTGGAAAGAGACAAGTGGAGAGGGTGGACATCTCAGGCACATGCAGCTCTAGCTGTCTGTGCTCCACTAGGAATGAGGTAGAGAGGACTCACCAAAAGGAGTTCAGAGAAGGTCAGCTAGTAAGGAGGTGGGGCTGGGTCTGCAGGGTGGGACTTCACCTGCATGAGGGCTTAGAGAAGAACAAGGTGGTAAGAGAAGGCTGCTCGTTGGTGGCAGAGCACGCACAGGGAATCATGGGGGGGGGGGGGTGAATGTATCCGTGCTGGGCAGGTGGAGTAGTACACAACCCAAGGGCGATGACCCTGCTCAAGTCTCCTCTGACTTGATAGGTTGTCCAAAGCTCTGAGATAGCGCTGACACAGAGCCACAAGGGTTGTTAGTGAACACAAGGCAGGAAAGCAACAGAACAGATTCTAACCAGATGGAGAAGTAGGAGGGAGGTGCTGACACAGGGGGGCCCATCAGGTATCAAAGATATTAGTTTTATAATTAAGAAAGTCAACACTCAGATAATACCTTAGTTGATGGTTTGTTGTTATTGTTGTGTGCCTTCCTTTGAGTTGCCTGCCACTCATAGTGATCCTATGTACAACAGCCGTAAACCCTGCTCTATGCCTTACCAATCTTATTGTCTCCGACTTACCTATCCCTATTACCCCAATGACTGAATAAATCATCTCATAGACGGTCTTCCTTTCCTGCGCTGTCTCTCCACCCTCCCAAGCATGACATCCCTCTCCAAGGACTGATCCCTTCTTGCAACATGTCCAAAGTATGTCAGAATCTTTGCCTCCAAGGAGCAGCCTGGCTTCACCCTCTCCAGGATGAACTTGTTTGTTCTCTTAGCAAGTCCGTGGTATATTCAATACTCTTCTCCAACACCACAGCTCAAAGGCATCAACTCTCATTCTATCATCCCTAGTCATTGTCCAGCTCTCTGATGCATAGCAAGTAATTGCAAAGACCATGGCCTGGATCAGGCACACTTTATCCTCCAGACTGACATCGTTGCTCCTCAGTAACTTGGAGAGGTCTCTGATAGCAGACTTTCCGAATGTAATTAGTCTTTTAATTTCCTGGCTGCTGGTACCAAGTGTGTTGATTGTAGAGCCAAGCAAACTGAAGCTGTCAACAATCTCAATCTCTTCACCATCTATCATGATGCTGCCAATCGGCCCAGTGGTGAGAATCTTTGTTTTCTTGATGTTGAGCTTCAATTGATATTGAAGGCTGCAGTCCTTGACCTTCTGCAGCAAGAGCTTCAGGTCCTCCTCAGTTTTAGCAAGCAGGGTTGTGTCATCTGCATAACGCAGATTGTTGATGAGTCTACCTCTAATTCTGATGCCACACTTCTCCTCATAGACCCCAGCCTTCCTGATATAGATTGAAAAGATATGGAGATAGGACACATCCTTAACGCACATGCTTCCCACTTTTGAACCATGCTGTGTTTCCTTGCTCTGTTCTGACGACTGCCTCCTGGTCCAATTTTCTCACAGTTCTTGAGCCCAAAAGTTCAAAGGAGTTTCAATCACGTAGCTTTTCTTCCTTGTCACTAGCTTTGGAGGTCCCAGGACTCTTTGGTAATCCTCACAGGGTTTCTCTCCTGTTTGCTTCTGTGTCTAATAATTTCTTATAACATAGAAGTAATGATTAGATTCCACCCCTGCCCCTGTACTTAGGTATGATCTGATGAGTTTAACAAAGAAATCCCTATTTCCAAATAGGATTACATCCACAGGGAAGTAGTTAGGATTCTAACGTACTTTGAGAGGGCACAATTCAATCCATTACAGATATATTATGTATTCATTGACATTGGCTAATGAGAAGGAAGCTGGAATTCTAGGCTGGGCTTCTGCATCATTTTTCCTTTGAAATTCACCCATCACCCCACATCCGAAGCCTTGGTGAGTCTCCTCAGAGAAGAGTTCCCCTGAGCCTACTTCTATGCCCACAGAAGCAAGTGTGGGTATCACTAGTTCTGCTTTCTATATTCATGCTAGGCTTTCAGCACTCTGGAGTTAATGAGGGCAGTGGGAGGGGCTGTGGGCCCAGTAGGGGCTAATTACAGAGGGACTGAGACCTAGGGGAGGGCCTGCCTATAACAAGAGCCCAGGATGGGGATAAGGATCACGTCACACCACACTGTTTCCATCTCTGTGTCCCAGTGTTCTGTCTCCTGTGGAAAACCTGGGGCTGATGGCAACATCTTCCTGTCTGTGTTTTCTTCCTGTCCTGCTCTGGGGCCCTGTGTCCCAGTGGATGGGAAGGCAGGGGACCAGACAGAGGTCTGGCCTCCGTATGGATTCTCCTGTAAGCTTAGAGAGATGGAGGGCTTCTACATTGTACTGTTCTCATGCAGTAATGTCTTGCCTGGGCCAATTCTCAATTACTCTTTAAGAAGGGCATCGAATAAATAGGACTTGGGTAATCTCCAACAATTGTTGTTAGGTGTCATAGCAATTCTAAGAGCAAAGAATCTGAACCTTACTCTATCCTGTACCATTCTCACCGTCTCTGATATGCTCGAGCCCATTGTTAGTGCCATTCTATCTTGTTGAGGGTCTTCCTCTCTTTCTCTGACCCTCCACCTTTCCCAAAGTCATGTCCTTTTCCAAGGACTGGTCCCTTCTGACAACACGTGTAAAGCACGTGAGACGGAGTTTCATCATCGTTGCCTCTAAAGAGCACCCTGGGCTATACTTCCTCCAAGACAGAGATGCTTGCTCTTTAGGCAGTCCGTGAAATATTCAGTACCCTCTTCTCCAACACCACAACTCGAAGGCATCGATTCTTCTTTTGTCATCCTTATTCATTGTTCAATTTTCAGATGCACAGCAAGTAACTGGGAAGCCCATGGGCTTGGATCAGGTGTACCTTAGTCTTCAAACTGACAGTGCCATTTTTATTAGATATGATTATAAAGTCTATTAAATGATATCTCTGAAAGGGGAAAGGCATTGAAGGGAAGCATGGCTGGCTTAGTCTTCCTAAAGTAATTCACTGACATCTGGAAGCCAGGTCACAAAGCAGTGCTTGGCCCCAGGTCCTGGGCTGGTGTAGGAGTGGCCAAGAGAGTGTGGCTGGGGTATGGTTCCTGGGGGCAGTTATGGGATAGCTGGGGGTCAACCCAGGGCTGCCTCCCTGGGGGATGAATGAGACTATACAGTGGCTGGGCAGGTTTGGGAGGAGTTTCTGACTTTCCACCTGGACCCTTCTAGAAAATGAAAGAGAGCAGCCTTGACGATCTCATGAAGAACCTGGATAAGAACAGCGACCAGGAGATTGACTTCAAAGAGTACTCGGTGTTCCTGACCACACTGTGTATGGCCTACAACGACTTCTTCTTGGAGGACAATAAATGATAGGGCTTCCTCTCCTCTCACTGTCACCGTGTGTACACGGGTCCCTTGGTTTGCACTCACAGACCCTCTTTAGCACTTGACCTTACTTTACCACCCTAGGGAGTCTGCTTCAGCCTTTCATTCCAGCAGAAGAAATAAAGATTTTTTTCCCCCACCCCAGGCACGTAGAGATTGATTCGGAAGGTGTCTTACCCACCTTGGCTGGGAGGGGCTGGATTTCTCCTTGAGTGGGCTCAGCTAAGTGGCGCCACTCACACCCCTTTTCTTGACAGGCGCCACTCACACCCCTTTTCTTGACAGTTGTTCTTGACAAGTTCTCTGAGCTTGACCCAGCTTCATTTCACCCTCCTGCCAAATAAGGAAGTTGGTTCAGTTTTCTGTTTGTCTCCTGGAAGGCTGCAGAGACGCATAGAAAATGCTTGAACAAAGAGGGAAAAGGGGGCAGCGGGGGCGTGGTCCCTGGGGGCGGCTGTGGACTAGCCGGTCTGACTCCATCTTTTGCTCACAGGAGGCCACCTCCAGGGACCAGTTAGAAGGGGAAATCTGGCTTGGCCACCATGCCAATTCTTCCCCCTTTTTTCTGTTTCCTCCTTAACACCCCTCCCTATCATTTCTGGGGTCTAGTGTTTCTTATTCTCCCCTCATCTGCGTCAGTCAAACTCTTCTCAGGAGAGAATCTTGAGAAACTCTTTAACTCAAGGGTAAATATCCACCGGTGCCTACAGTGCTGGGCTCAGGCGTGTGTGTGCGCTCATTAATGGGCCAAAGGCTTTCAGAGTGGAATTCCAATGGGGGGGGGGAGGGGGAGCGGTAGAAATTTTCCATGGAGCGTGAGTGCCTTTAAAAAGCCTTTAAACTATCCTGTGGAGCACTGGCTGCCCCCCTCTCCCTCATGGAGGGCTGACTGTGAACACGTCCTGTGAGGGCAGCCTTTTCCGCTCCTACTCCCCTCCCCACACACTGAGGCCACGAGTTCGGATCACACCCATGCTCTGGCACGGGGCAGCAGGGGAGAAAGCACCTCGAGCCTGCAGCGCCCTGCTCCACCCGGTCCTGTGTCTCCTCTGCAAACTCAGCGAGGGCCATCAAGCAAAATCCTAAATCACTGTCCTCATAACTGTCCCTATCCGTCCACTAAGCGCCACCATTCGTCTCCAGCCTCGAAGCGCCCCCCCACCCCCACCCCGGGCAGGAGGCGTGGAAAAGTTCGGGCGCGCTGGGTGTGGTGTCTGTGTCCTCTGCGCGCGGGGCGGGCTAGGGGCGGGCCGGCTCTGGGACAGAGGCCGCTATAAGGCCGCTGCACCCACGGCCGGCCCGCCTGGTCACCTCCCTGCGGACTTCCCTGCATCCACATCCTCACGGTGAGAGCTCACCCCACCTCCCCTCCTGCCCTTCCCCAGCCTGAGCCAAGCGAGCTCGGTGGGCTGCACTCCGGGCTGGGGCACAAAGTGAGCGGGTCACAGATCTGGCTCAGTGGAAAGACATCGGGGGATGGGGCGGCTCCCCCGAGTGTGCCCTTCAGACACAGGGGAAGATGTGCCTGAGGGTGTGTCAGTGTAGTTCCCTGAAGCTGTGTGTGTGCAGATTCTGCTACCCCTTCCTCGGCCATACTCCCCAGCTTCCCCTGGACATCACCTCTGGACCCCTCCCCAGGATAGGCCTCACTTTTGCATCAAGGGGCTTGAAATCCTGGACTTGCTTCTCCTGAAGCCCCTCAGGACACTGATCTCTGGGCCCCAGAATCCACCTCCTAACTCCCCGTCAGTCCCTGGGCTGCTTCCTGCCTCAGTGGCTCAGGCAGAATGGTCAAAGGGAGCTGGTTGTGTCCTGGGGATAGAACACCTGAGCTGTGTGGATGAATAAGACTTCCCTGTTGTCCAGGGACTGGCTCTCTGGGCGCTGACCAGCCTCTCTGTCCCCAGCTCCCAGCCTAGCCCTCAGCGATGGCATGTCCTCTGGACCAGGCTATTGGCCTCCTTGTGTGCATCTTCCACAAATACTCCGGCAAAGAGGGTGACAAGAACAGCCTGAGCAAGAAGGAGCTGAAGGAGCTGATCCAGAAGGAGTTGACCATTGGCTCAGTGAGTGGACCTCCTCCCCAGACATCCTGCTTGCCCTTCACAAACAGAGTTAGGAGACAGGGAGGGTCATGTGCATCTGATTCACATTTGTCCACATTTTGAGGTCCTTGTCCCTTTCTAATCAGTGAACTCACTTCCCTGAGGGGGTAGGGGACACTCTCAGGCTGATATTCATGGTCCCTGAGTGGAGAGCAGGCCCCAAGAGAAGTATACCCAAAGCCATGCCAAGAAAACACCAAGTATAGAGCCACTTGTATGAGAGAGAGTAGATGGGGAAGAAGGGCTGGAGGAAGTGCCCCAGACCAGAGGCAGTGGGAAGAGAGAGGAAGATCCAAGGTTCTTACCATTATTGAGGCTGGATTTCCCATTCTGATACATTAGAAGCTGCAGGATGCTGAAATTGCAAAGCTGATGGATGACCTGGACCGGAATAAGGATCAGGAGGTGAACTTCCAGGAATATGTCACTTTCCTGGGGGCCTTGGCTATGGTCTACAATGAAGCTCTCAAGTGCTGAAAATAATGTGGAAGGGCAGAGACACCCTTTAGGGGACCTGTATGAGTCAAATCCAATCCATTGGTGGATAATTGTACAATAAATATATGTATTTTATGGACTGATCTACACCTGTGTCCTGGCCTTCTTTCTAATTATTTCTGCTTACCTCTTCTGCCTGGTGCCAGTCAGAAAGTTTACTCAGTCAACATCTAGGAGTGATTCCAAGGCAGAAGAATGGTGGGAGATTCCACAGAATGGTCTAGCCACACCCTAACTAAGCTGTGCCTCACAGGATGACTTAGAAAAAGAAACCCTCTCTACATGAAGCAATCTTACGGGAAAGCTTACATGGCCTCTAGCAGAGAGGATGCCAGGGCAAGTTTAGAGAAGGAAATAGTGCCTCGGTATACTGCCCTGGGGCTTGGGGCCCCTCAAACTGAGATTTCCCGTTTTGTGTTGTTTTCAAGTTGAAACTATAGAGAACTTCAATTTTTCAGAGGCTGTAACAGCAAGGGAAGAGATTGCTTATCAGCTGGTGAATTTGAACTGCCAGAAAGGTGCCATTTTTGAACTGGCAGTGTACCTCCCCATGGGGTGGATCACCAGAGCTCCCCTGGGCTGGGGCCACTAGAAGGGGGAAAGAATTTAAGCAGGTTCTAGAAAGAGATGAGTTTTGCTCTGGATGTGGTAAAGAGGGAAAAGGTTATATGGGCCCTAGGCCAAGGATGTTCTGTGTTTTCATCATTGGAGGAGGGCCAGGGAAGCACATCTGAGATGCTTCGAGGCGTGGCCCCCAGGATGTTTCTGATGGTGAAGATAGGATATGGATGAGTTTACTCTGGCTCCCATGCCCCAACTGGCAGATGTATGTGCATCATTCCTTAAGTCTGTCCCTATACTCAGGATGAGATCCTTTTTATTGGCGGTGATGGTTTGAGGAACTGACAGTTGCAGGAACAGGTAATCATGAGGTACTTATATACCAGGTCTAACGAGGGTCTCTGGGGCTGGGCAAAATGCAGCGTCAAATCTTTCAGTTAATATTAACCCAACCCAACCCAGCTCTACAGCCTCAGCTGAATGAAGAACCCCAGTTATTCTGAAGCCAACCATGCCCTCTACCCACGCACCCTTATATCTCCCCTCCTCCCCCAACTAATTGAGTTACTGTCTATTGTATCAGTGCTTTTCAGGCAGGAAGGAAGGGGAAGAAAGGGGTAAGCTTTTCTAAGAGAGAAAGGTCATTTATTTCTGTTTTTGTCCCTTCTCATGTCTCATCTGAGCTGGGCACATTTCTTTTCAGGTTTCACCTACCCTGGTGTCTTTGCACTGTCTTGACTTTGCATGGAGAACACATCTCTTTTACTCACCTCCCTGCTTCCCTTACAGCCCAACTTTGTGGGATTAAGTCTTCTTTCTTCATTGGGTGGGGATTACGGAACCATTCTAACTGGGCCAGGAGCTGCACCTTTTTGGATTCCCTCCTCCTCCAGGTTCTTCCTCTTCATTTCAGGAGAGTTGGGGCCCCGTCTGAGCTCCCTCTTTGCACAGCCACACTCTAACCTTAGCTGTGTAGCTCTGCTAAAAAAACAAAACAAAACAGCAAAACAACAAAAACCCAACCCACCACCAAAAAGCATCACAAAAAACCCTAAACACCCCAACGAAAAAGCCCAAACACGCCACAGTTTGGGGGGTGGCCGGAGCGCCCCCTGGTGTGGGCAGATAGCAGGATTTTGGGTGACCAGTCAGCCTGATTTTCTTGAGTCGTTTGGGATGGGCACACCACAGAGGTGCTGGTGATGGGGTCCCAGATGTGAGGGATCCCTGCTTACATAGAGAGAGATGGGAGTTAGGCACCCAGGAAATACCAGAGTAGATAGGAGAGTTTGGTTCCTAGCAATCCCCCACCAAGAAGAAAAAAAAAGGAACCCAACTTCAAGGACATACTATGAGCAAGTCGGTGAAAGGGTTTACAGTGACAAATAGAATCTAACTTTGGTTCTTTGCTAGACTTGCTTTCAGCTGCAAGAAGATCAGTGAGCAAATTCAATGCTACTTTGAAGGGGAGGGTGGAGGAGCTGCCTTGGGGGATGAAGATAGTACTGTTAGGACAGAAACACTTCCTTGTTCCAGAGTCTTCTCACTGAATGGGAATGATAATGTCATCAGCTTGGAATTGGTGGGTGCAACATTTGAAGAGTGGAATTGACTGTGGAGAGGAACACAGATGGCCATTCTTATTATAATTGCCTCCAGCTGATTTAAAGTAGGACCTGCGTCCTTTGAGTTCACTCTGTGGAGGAGTCTTCTGGCCTTAAAGGAAAGCAGAAACTCAGATATGAGCTGGGCCCCTCTGGCTCTAGTCTTTGAAGTCTGGTTTACCAGTAGTCTGGTTGGAGTGGTTCTGGGTTTTACTTTAAACCCATTGTATAGATGGAATGGTGACTTCCTCTAACTTCACAAAGGGGAAGGCTATCAGCATCGACCACCCAAGAGTCCCATCAAATGAAAGTCAGTCATGCCTTTACTCTCTCTCTTTTTAAAATCTATTCTGATATCAACTATCTCTCCCAGTCATTTTCTGTTTTTCTTCTGGGTTTGAGAATTGGTTGCAATGCCACACAGAATTCAGACTCAGTGCACAATTATGGGCTTTATTAGGGAAGCCACTGGAACAATTCTGATTCAGAAATGGTCAGGACAGCCACTTCTCAGCTATGCCTGCAGGCAGGCCTCTCTGGCTTGGGCCTGACCTGACATCTGTCCAGCTCAGCAAACATTACAAAGCTCTTCTAGCTCGGATGTCAAGTGCTTGGAGGCATTCTGTTCAGTCAGCAAGCCTGCTGCTCAAGGACACTCAGCTTTCTTCTCACTCTGTGGAAGCCCACCATGCAGTCTTGCCAGTCTCCTGGTTCTTTGCCAAATGTTTCTTGAACTCTCTAAGGTTACAGCTCTCTCTCTCTCTCTCTCTCTCTCTCTCTCTCTCTCTCTCTCTCGTGGGTTGACAAGGTGCAAGGGTCCCAGGTCTAAAGGACACATCCTCCTCTTATCTCTTCTTCCCAGTGCTTGTGAGATCTCCCTTTCTTCTCCTGGGATGGATCATTGTGAGCCTAATGGATTGGAGAAAACGGACCAATCCATCCCCGTGTTAGAGTTCCACACATCTTATATGCATGATCTCACCCCCATAAATGTACTATGCACCTTATCACACTATTAACAAATTATCCAATCCCTTTGATGGGTCACAGGCACTCATTTGCTTTATCCTCTTTGGTGGGCATTGCAAAGCTATGGCTAGGAGAGCCATATCAAATAATTTACTGCACACACTCAGCCTGAGGAAAAGCCTAACCTCCTTTGTGTGATTGATACTAATCTTACCCTGTTCTTGTGTGCCATTGAGTTGGAACCAACCCAAAGCTGACCATGTCTAGTGGGATTTTAGAGCCAATAAATCACACAGGAGAAAATGACTTTTCCCACAGAGCAGTTGGTGGATTTGAACTGCATGCCCTTGGGATTGCAGCATAGCTTCTTACCACTAGGCCACCAGAGCTACCCTTGTTATTCTTGTAGTCCCTGAAGCTGAAACTGTAAACTGGGACAAGCTCCAAGAAAGGGGAAGGTTTAAAGATTCTTGGACTCATTTTTCTTAACCAAGAAAATCTGACCTTGCTAGCAATAATGCCATTACCTTACTTTTGAATAGCATCTTTTATTACACGACACTTTCATGTCCATTGTCTACTTTGATTCTCAGAAGATTCATGTGTAGTATGTATATTGTCCTCCTTCTCCCAGTGAGAAGACTGGAACACGGAAGTGAGGGCCTCTACTCAGGTCATAGCATAAATTAGGATCTGCCACCAGAACTCAGCTTTTTTTCCCCTTTTTTCTGTTTCTTCTTCCCCATCCCCCTTTTCTTTTTTTAAATAACTTTTTTTTTCTTTTATACTGGTTTACTTGCATAGAGAGAGATCAGTTGGCCTAGTGCACAGAAAGCCATGCTCCCAAGCCAAAGGTGGGTGACTCTACTCTGCAGCCTTCAAGCTGGCCTTTAATTGTTTTGGGTGAAACATTCTTCTAGGTCGTGTAACCCTAGTATGTCCACTTGCTGTGCAGAGATAACTCATGGTTGTTGTGAAGCTGAACACTGACACTGATGAGTCAAATGCAAGAATGGTTACCCATGGTGGACAGTGTTTGGTGGAGCTCCTCGATTGAAACAAGGTTGGAAGTGGCATCCACTTCCAAAATAGCTTGACTCTGGAAAACCTATGAACCTGGAGAAAGGACGAAAGTTATACAGATGTCCAGGTCTTTCATTCATTGGGTCGCTATGAGTTGCCTCTGACTCGATGGTACTTAACAACAACAACAGCAACAACAACAACAACTGGTTTACTTACAAAGTTTGTATACATTGATTTTAACACTGGATCTTCCCTGTTTCCTTTACCCACTCCTCCCTCCACCTATCAAATTGTGGACCCTATGATTGACACCCACCCACTCCCCATCCTCACCTCTCTGCTCTCACTCTCTCCCCTTTGGATCTTAATATTTATTTTACTTGTTATTTGTCTATTTCTACAATAATTAGGTGCTCTGGTGGCCTAGTGAAGAGAAGCTGCGCTACACTCCTAAAGACATGCTGTTCGAGGCTACAAGCTGCTCTGTGGGAGAAGGATGGGCAGTCAACTCCCATGCAATTAACTGCCTTTGAAAACCTGCTAGGAGGTCAGCTGTGGGTACACAACAACACCACATACAGTATTTGTCTTTATGGCACTGACTTAGTTCACTTAGCATAATGCTCTCCAGTCTCTCCCAAGTCAAGTAGTGATTTTCAAAATCATTGCTCCTGCATGCTGCATAGTATTCCATTGTGTGAATGTACCATAATTTCTCAATCCATTTGATTGTGGTTGGACATTTGGGCTGATTCCATGCTCTTGCAATGGTGAATAACACTGCTATGAACATTGGTGCACAAATCTCTGCACCTCAGTTCTAATTTTTTGGGGGTATATTCCAAGCAGTGGAATAGTTCGGTCATATGGAATTTCTATGTTCAACTTTTTTAAGGAAACACCAAACTGGCGGTGAAGTTCTCCGCCATGAACCTGAGGGGCCTCTTCCAGGACTTCAACCCGAGTAAATTCCTCATCTACGCCTGTCTGCTGCTGTTTTCTGTGTTGCTGGCCCTTCGTCTGGATGGCATCATTTAGTGGAGTTACTGGGCTGTCTTTGTACCCATATGGCTGTGGAAGCTAATGGTCATTGTTGGCACCTCCATTGGAACTGGAGTCTGGGCTCGAAATCCCCAAAACCGAAGGAGAAACATGTGTGGAGTTCAAAGCCATGTTGATTGCAGTGGGCATCCACCTGCTCCTGCTGATGTTTGAGGTGCTGGTCTGTGACCGGATTGAGAGAGGAAGCCATTTCTGGCTCCTGGTCTTCATGCCACTGTTTTTTGTTTCCCCTGTATCTGTTGCGGCTTGTGTTTGGGGATTTCGACATGACAGGTCACTAGAGTTAGAAATCTTGTGTTCCGTCAACATTCTGCAATTTATCTTCATTGCCTTAAGATTGGACAAGATCATCCACTGGCCGTGGCTCATCCTGCTGGTTCACAAACTGGATGGCCATAACACGTTCTCTTGTATACCCATATTTGTCCCACTGTGGCTCTCGCTCATCACTCTCATGGCCACCACCTTTGGACAGAAGGGAGGAAACCACTGGTGGTTCGGCATTCACAAAGATTTCTGTCAGGTTTTGCTTGAAGTTTTCCCATTTTTAAGAGAGTACGGAAACATTTCCTATGATCTCCATCATGAAGATAATGAAGAAACCGAAGAAACTCCTGTTCCAGAACCTCCTAAAATTGCTCCTCTGTTTCGGAAGAAGGCCAGAGTAGTCATTACCCAGAGCCCTGGGAAGTATGTGCTCCCTCCTCCTAAGTTGAATATTGAAATGCCAGATTAAAGCCCCCATTTTTTCCCTAAAAAAAAAGGAAAAACCAAACTGACTTCTAGAGTGGTTGTAGCATTTTAAAATCCCACCAACAGTGTATGAGAGTTCCTATCTCTTCACATCCTCTCCAACATTTTTTACTCACGATCCTGTTAACTTTTGCCACTTCTACTGGCATGAGATGGTATCTCATTGTGCTTTTGATTTGCAGTGCTCTTATTGTCAGTGATTTGGAGCATTTCTTCACGTGTCTATTGGCCATCCAAATCTCTTCCTCTGTGAAAATTCTTTCCGTGTCTTTTGCCCATTTTGTAATTGTGTTATCAGGTTTTTTCTTGTGGAGGCCCTGTAGGATTCTGTAAACTTTTGTTATGAGACCCTTGTCTGAAATGGAATCGCCAAATGTTTGTTCCTAGTCAGTAGGTTTTCTTTTCACTCTTTGGAAAAATGTTTTTGATGTGCACAGTGATTTAATCTTTAGAAGGTTCCATTCATCAATTTTATCCTTTTTAGATTGTGCATTTCTGGCCGTATTTGGCAGCCTCTTTATACCTTAGACCAGGCTGTCTAAGCTTGTTCCCATTTTGTCTTTGATGAACTTCATGGTTTTGGGCTTTACTCCCAGCTGTCTGATCCACCTTGAGTTGATTTTTGTGTATGATGTGAGATGTGGATCCTGTTTCAGCTTTCTGCAGGTCCAGTTTTGAGAGCACCATTTGCTGAAGAGGTTGTCATTTCCCCATTTGATAGGTTTGATTTCCTTGTCGAATATCAGTTGACCATAGATATATGGATCCATTTCTGGGTTCACAAATCTGTTCCATTGGTCTATGTGCCTGTCATTGTAGCAGTACCATGCTGTTTTGCTTACTACTGCTGTGTAGTAGGTTTCAGAACTCGGCACTTCTGATTGCAGCACTCAATGCTACTTCATTAGTGCTTAATTCATAAGGACATGCTCAGGTTCTTTTTAATGGTTTAAGTAAATACTGAGAATATATAGTTTAGTGGAAACATGTTGTCAACCCACAGACATATGGTTTAATCCACCAGGCCCTCTGAGGAAGAAAGAGGGGCAGTCTTCTTCCATGTGATTTACAGCCTCTGAAAACTTGCTGGAGGGTCAGCTGTGAGTCAGTTCAGACTTGTCTTTACATAACAACCACAATAAGATATAAAAACAGTAGTGGGGAAACCCACTCAGCTTAAGAAATAAATATTACCATTGTGTCTCAACCCTCTGGCTATCTTCTTCATCTCATTTGAGTTCTTTCTTTGAGGAACTGCTACCTGGTAATTTTATTTATCGTTCCCTTCCTTTTCTTAATGATTTACCACACATATTTAATCTCCAAATAATCTGTGGTTGTAAATCATTGGAAACTTTATTTAAATGGAATACTATTTATTCATTTGCTAGTGACTTTCCCCCTACCCACTCACTCAATGTGTTTTTGAGGTCCCTCTAAGATATTGGATATTATTGTAATTCATGAATTTTACTGCTGAATTCTAGTTAATCATATGACTGTTGTTATGTACTGTAGGGTTAGAACCAACCCATAGCTGACCCTCCAGCAGTTTTTCAGAGGCAGTGATTATTTGGAAGGAGATAGCCCATCCTTTTTCCACAGAGCAGCTGGTGGCCTTGAATCACGTGCCTTTGGGTTTGCAGTGCACTTTCTTGCTACTAGGCCATAGAGCTATCCTACTTTTTCCTAGGAAATCAAAAGATGAGTTGCACTGGGAAAGTCTGCTTTTAGGGACCTCTACAGAGTAATCAAGAACAACAATGTCAGTCTGGAGACTAAGGAGCACTTGATTTCAGGCCATGGTCATCACAATTACTTGCTATACATCAGAAAGCTGAACAATGACTAGGGGTGATAGAATGATAATTGAGTCTTTGAGTTGTGGTGCTGGATAAGAGTGTTGAATATACCATGGACTGCTAGGGGAACAAACAGGTTTGTCCTGGAAACGGTGAAGTCAGGCTGTTCCTTGGAGGCAAGGATTCTGATGCTTCATCTGACATATTTTGGACATGTTGCAAGGAAGGACCAGACCTTGGAGAGGAACATCATGCTTGGGAGGGTGGAGGGACAGTACAAGAGAGGAAGACCCTCTATGAGATGGATTGATACAGTGACTCGGGTAAATGGAGGTAGGTGTGCCAGAGACAATAAGGTTGCCTCAAGATAGAACAGGATTCAGAGCTGTTGTACATACGGTTGCTGAGTTGCAAGTGACTTGATGGCACATAACAACAAACATTAACTGCTGATAGTAATTTTGGTTTTCTTTTATCCCCCGCCCCCGTAATTATGAATGGTACTTCTATAAATGTTCCTGTATATCTACTGGGGTCTGTGTCTGGGAGTTGCTGTAGGTGTCTATCTGTGAGTATAATTGCTGGGCTGAAGGATTTTTATTATCTTACATAATAAGAATCCCAGATGTACGTAGCTTCAGGATTAATTACTTCATTGGTTTGGCATCTTCACCAGGGACTCAGATTCTTCTATATTTATTACTCGGGACAGGCTAGCTGTTCTTTAAGCAAAATGTTCAATGACTTTAACTCAGTTGAGCTCATTTCTTACTCAGCTCATAGTCCAACATAGGTATTGGCTCTTCATGGGGTGATTCAGAGATAAAGTCTCTTTTCCTCTTGTAATTCTACTCCATTGTTGTTGTTGTTATGTGCCGTCGTGTCGCTTGTGACTCATGGAGACCCTATGTACAACAGCCCTAAACTCCGCTCTGTGCTGTGCCAATCACACTGTCTCTGACACTCCCATCCCAATTATCCCAGTCACTGAATCAATCCACCTCATAGAAGGCCTTCCTCTCCTGCGCTGTCCCTTCACCCTCCCAAGAATGATGTCCCTCTCCAAGGACCGGTCCCTCCTTACAACATGCCCAAAGTATGTCAGACGAAGCCCCAGAATCCTTGCCTCCAAGGAGCCACCCGGTTTAACCCTTTCCAGGATGAATCTGTTCGTTTTCCTAGCAGTCCATGGTACCCTCAATACTCTTCTCCAGCACTACAGCTCAAAGGCATCAATTCCATAGACATTTAGAATTCTCTGCCGAATCCTTTTGTGCCTTATTTACTTATTATTAAATTTTCTGTGAGTTGAGTGAAAGTTTACAGAGTAAATCTGTTTTCCTCTCAATAAATCACTCTTTTTTCCCCCCTGCCGTTGATTGCCGTCCCGCCAGGTAAACAGCCCTCTTTGTAATTGATCATGTAAATACTTAATTGACAATTTTTTAAATAGCTGAAAATACATGCTTAAAAATATTCTTGATTGTTATGAATATGGAACTATAATATAATTTCATATAAGAAACTTTGATAATATAGCTAAATAATTTAATTTTATATTTTCTCCAAAGCCAATTATAGTAACCATCAAATAGCGATAAGATTTTTCCATTTTTAAATTTTCATGCCTTTCATTTATTTCCTTACCTTATTGCACAGGTATGTATAGAAATTACAGTGATTATTACTACCTTGTTATTAGTTTAAAAGGAACATTTTCAATTTTTCACCATTAAATATGTTTGCTATAGGGTTTTATTTCTAGAAATCTTTTATGAAATAAAAACTTTTTTGTTAGTCTCATTTTTTGTGTTTTGTTTTAAAACTATGAATTGATATAGAATTTTATCGAATACTTTTTCTGCATATCTTAAGATAATTATTTGCATTTTCTCCTTTAATATATTAGGAAAATGGACTATATAGTTTTGTTTTCTAAAAATTAGGCTGTTCCTGGGGTAAACACAATTTAAGTCATGGTATTTATAAATTTGTTAAATTGTTAAACTAGAATTTTATTTCAAATTTTTATATTTCTTCAGTAAAATTGACCTGTAAGGATATGAACAGACACGTCATCAAAGAAGACATTGAGATGGCCAACAAGCACATGAAATGTTCAAAATCCCTAGCTATAAGAGAGATGCAAATCAAAACAACTGTGAGATATCATCTCACCCCAATTAGAATAGCAAAATTTAACAGAACAGCAAACAACAAATGTTGGCGAGGTTGTGGAGAAACTGGAACCCTTATTCACTGTTGGTGGGAGTGTAAAATGGTGCAACCACTATGGAAGGCTGTAGGGCACTTTCTCAAAA
>NW_006399926.1:5268309-5281106 GCF_000299155.1 Elephantulus edwardii
TCCCTTTCTTGTCACATTTAGGCTTAATAGTTATGTTGGTCTCATAAATTAAGTTGAGGAGGACTTTTATTTTCCTATTTTGTAAAATGTAGTAATTTGCTTCTTGCACATTTCATAAATCTCATTTGTAGAACTTGGCAAAAATTTTGTTTGTAGTAAGTACTTTGGACTTTCTGGTTTATCTATTTTCCTCTTGGCAAAATTTTCCCTAAGCATGTATCCATTTCTTGAGTGTTTTAACATTTATTTGTAAATCAAGTTATTTATTAGACACACATTATCTCTTTTTTGAAGTACTTGTGGTTATATCCCTCTTACTGCTTGCTCACATTGTTAATTTATGTAGGTCTTTTCTTTTTGCTCTCCTTGGCTAATACTGCCAGAGAATGATGTCTTTGAGAAACCAGTTTTGGCTTTATTAATTCTACTACGCTTGTCTTCTACTTCATTAAATTCTGCTCTTATTTTTGTCTTCTTTGAGATTGGTTTGAGTTTATTTCTAGAATACTCACTCATTTTTAGACTTTTATTTTTTAAATATTTGACTTTGTTCTTAATACTGTTCTTGCCACAGAAGTATTTAGATATTATGTTATATGACTATATAATATCATTGATCAATTCTAAGTATTTTTCATTTTCATTATTTCTTATTCTACCATGATACTTTTTTAGATGTCTGTGTTATTTTAATGTGCATAAATGTCTTTCCCCTTTTTTTAATGCTTTGTAACTTCATTACATTATAGTCAGATAACAGGGAGTATTATTATCAGTCCAAGAAAATATACAGAGGCTTCTCTATTTCAGCATGTAGTTGATTGTGTTAGTGCTTCAAAAGAATGTGTGTGGTACTTTCTTGCCTTTTTTCTTACTGAGGATTTCTTCTTGATTTTCTTTCATCCCCCCTCGGGCTTTAGAGTTACTTGAATTTTATTTGATGCTGAATCATTTACTCCTGAGCTGTAAGTTTTTGTGTCTGGGAGATCTTTTTTTTTTCTGGGCAACCTCCTTTCCTGGTTTAGGAACATCTGTTCCTTTACAGTTAAGGGTCATGTCAATATAGCAGGGGGGGCTCTTGTAGGGGTTACTCTGACCTTGAGCTCTGTAGGTGCAGCGATGATGCATCTTGGGAGCTTTGTTCAGCTGGATGTGCTCAATGACCAGAGAATCCACATCTAAACACTTAAGTTCAGCATTACTCTGTGTTTTGAAGCATATGTAGCAAAAACTCGGCACTCTTTTTGTGCCCTGGACCGTATGTTCAACTCCACTGTTCAGCCTGGGCACATCTACGCACTCCACCATTGTAACATCAGAATGACACACACTGCATATGTAAAGTGAATGACATCTTTCAGATATTTGGTGGCTTTCCAGATATGCATACCCTTGATGGCCTGGGACCTTTCCCCAGGTGTTCTTAAAATGGACCTGGAGATTTGAGCCTCTTGATTTGCATGATTTTGTGGTATTTTCTGAGTTAATTTAGTCATTTTGTGAAATCACCTGAGGTAGCTCACCGGAAGAAACTACTTGAGTTTCTTAATTACTGAAAACGGTACACTAAAATCTTTCATCAAGGCTGAATTTAATTTTAATTAATTAATTTCTTTTTTGGTGACTCTGTCAATCTTGTTTTATATTATTATATTTATATTTTTTTATATTATTAGATACAAACCAATTCAAAATTGCTATCATCTGAAGAAAATGTCAGAGTAATAGTAGTTGAATATCTTTTCTGTAAGTGCTGAAGAGTGGACCACGACTCTTAGGAAGCCTCTGAAGAACAGATGGGAACCTTGCCCTGTCCTGTGTCCTCGAGCCCACAGTTGTAATCAGTCACTGTGTCAACTCATTGCTGAAGGCCTTCCTGTCTTTTACTGACCCCAGCTTTTCCAAGCAATTTTATCTCTAGTCATTTTTTTAATTTTTTATTTTATTATTTTTTGTGCATGTACCTTAAATCAGATCTGATTGGTACAGGAGGAGATTGTCCCTCCTTCTTCAGCAGAGCATCTGATGGATTCCAACTGCGTACCTCTAGGATTGCAGTACAGCTTCCTGCCACTAGGCCACCAGAGCTCCCTTCTAGTAATTTCTTACTCTTTTAATATATATTTTATACTATCTAGTTTTTTCCCTTGGTAAAACTTACATCACTCACTGCTGTCCGGTAGGTCCTGACTCACTGTTCCCCCTCACAGGTTTTCGAGGCTGTAAATTGTAGTGACAGGAGATGGCCTATCTTTGCTCCTAGGACCCAGTGGTGGATTTGAACCTGCAGAGACTCAGGGCATTTGGGTTCACAGTGCAACTCAGTATAGATTATGCTATCAGAGCTCCCTAATAACAGTATATGATTTTTCATTCTTCCACTATCAATCTTTTAGTGGCTTTTTACTTTAGATTTGTCCTTTGCAAACAGCACATACAGGGACTAAAAATATATGACCTAATACTTTTCTTTTGAGTAATTAATGAATATGTGTTATTATTGTGAATATAATTATTTTATTATGCTAATCCCTCCATCTTACTTTGTGCTTTCTACTTTAAACCTATTTAATTTCCATTTCTTTATTGAATTTCTTATAGATTGAGTGAAGTAATTATTTTTGTATTCTATGTTCCTGATTTGTTAATCTGGAAGTTTATATTTTGTTCCTACTCTTTTAGTTGTTACGTGTTCTCAAGTCAGAACTGACCATCCAGAGGGTTTTCAGAGGCTGTAAATTGCACAGGAGACTGTCTATCTTCTGTGGAGCAGTTGGTGAATTTGAACCACGTATCTTTGTGTTGGCAGCACAATTCCTTACCATAATAAGCTTACATCAAATTAATTCACATATAAAGTAGTTTAGTATTTTTCTCTTTAACTTAAATAATTTGCTGTTGTTCTTAGGTGCCGTCGAGTCAAGCACAACTCATAGCAACCCTATGAATCTGAACCCTGTTCTATCCTGTGCCATCCTCACACTTCCTGACATACTAGAGCCCATTGCAGCAGTCAACATATCAATCCACCTGGTTGAGGGTTTTTCTCTCCTTCATCAGCCTTCTACCCTTCTCAACATCATGTCCTTCTCCAAGGAATAGCACCTCCTAGCAACATGTACAAAGTATGTGAAGCAAAGCCTCATCATTCTTGCCTCCAAAGAATATTCTGCTGTGCCATTTCTAAGATATATCTGTTTGTTCTCATGCCTGTCCATGGGATATTTATTCAGTGCTCTTCTCCAGCACCACAGCTCAAAGACATCAATTATTTTTCTGCCATCCTTATTCATTGTCCAGGTCTTTGATGTATATCTAGTAATCAGAAAGACTATGGCCTGAACCAGATGCACCTTAGTCCTCAAGCTGACATCATTACTCCACAATATTTTAGAGAGATCCCTATCTGCAGATTTACTCAGTGCAATGCATCTTTTTTCCTGACTGTTCATATGAAGGGTGTTAATTGTGGATCCAAGCATGATGAAGCTGTTGACAGTTTCAATCTCCTCTCCAGCCATCATGACACTCACTGCCTATTGGTCCAGTGGTAAGAATCTTTGAGTTTTCTTGACATTGAGATACAATCCATTCTGAAGGCTGTATCCCTTGATCTTCTGTATCAAGTGCTTCAAGCCCTCCTCACTTTCAGTAAGCACAGTTGTGTCATCTGCATAACACAGGTTATTGATGAGTCTCCCTCCTATCCCGATGCCACACTCCTCCTCATGGAGCCCAGCTTCTCAGATAATTTGCTAGGAATATAGATCGAATAGGTATGGAGAGAGAATACAACCCTGGTACATTTCTTTCCCTGTTCTAAACCATGTTCCCCTGCTCTGTTTGCACAACAGCCTCCTGGTCCAGGTCCAAGTTCTGCATGAGCACAATCAAGGGCTCTGGGATTCCCATTCTTCTCAATGTTAGCCACAACTTGTCATAATCCACACAGTCAAAAGTCTTTGCATAGTCAATAAAGCACAGATAGACATTCTTCTGGTATTCCTTACTTTCAGTGAGGATCCATCCATGGCCTCTTTTATATCCTGCTTGAACTTCTGACAGTTCTCTATGTACTGTTTCAGCCGTTTTTCAATATTCTTCAACAGTATTTTGCTTGCATGTACTTTAATTCTGATTGGCCCATCCTGACTTATCCACTATTTCATCAAGTCTTGTTATTTTTCTTTGTGTAATCCTACAAGTCATCATCATCATTATTTAACGAGTTAATACATATTTAAATTTACTCAGGCATTTACTGCTCTCTTTTGCTCAAACTTTCTTATATTTGAAGCTCACTTGTAAACATTTTCTTTTCTTTTGGTTGTGAATTCTCTTAGGTCTTTGTCTTTATTTTTCCTTATTTTAAAATGTGTTTTTGCTGGGGTGACAGCTGTTTTCCATTGCTCATTTGTTTTTCTGTTTTTGTATCTGTTCTATTTTTGCTGTTGAGAAGCCGGTTGTTGAGTCAGAGCCGGTTCATAGCTGACCCTCCAGTGGGTGGGTATTCAGAGGGTGGAAATCTCCTGGCGAACTGGAAGATTCAAACAGCTTGCCTTTGGGATGGCAGCAGTCCTTATCCATTAGGCCAGCCCGGAGAGATTTGGGGTTTTGTTGTTTGTTTCTTTATTTTTAATAGATTCTTGCTCCTTGTTTATATTTCTTGCCTCCTTATTTTATTGTCAAACATATTATACACAGTTTTTGTGTTTTGTCACACATGTTTTTATTTTGGTGCCTTTTCAGGGGCTAATTCTTTGATTCTTCTCATGGTACTTGATTTCCTTATATGTTTTATGCCTTTTAACTGTGAACTTGTATTTCTGGAAACTTTATGATGGGATTTGAATTCCCCCCCCGCCCCCCCCTCCCCCCCGACTTCTGGGTTGAAGCTGGGCTATTGGAGAAGAGATTTGTATTTGCTTCTACCTTACCTGGGTATACTTCCTATTAGTGTTACTTAAAAACAAAACTATTAATTTGAAGATTTGTTCCTAAACCATTGAGTGCATGCTTGAAAAATGGCTGGCTTGTGAGCAAATTATTAGAGAGGTTTGGCACCCCCTTCCACTTGGTAGCCAGATTTAAAAAAAATTTTTTTTTCTTGACTTGCTAGGTGGATAGATTTATATTTCCTTTTTACCTTCACTTTTAAAATATCTCCTCTGTTTTGTGTGTATTTATGCTTAAAGTTGATAGAACAGTTATGTTTGAGGAATGGTAAGGCCAAGAGAAGGAAACTGGGGTCACTGTCCAGTATTGCCAGGGAAAAGTCAGAGAGGACACAAGGTTCATGATGGTGGGCAAACACTCTTATTGTGGTTTTCACTAGGAACATGATGTGAGTGCGGATGTCAGAACACAGAGCAATTTTATTGGTAAGTTATATTTGAAATTCAAACTTTGGAGTTTGGAATATTTACCAAAGAGGAAACTGAGGAAGTTTCTTATTAAGGCATAGCAGATATCAGTAGCAAAGGATTGCTTGGTGTGGATACTAAACGATATAGAGACTTAAAAATGTGGGTAAAACAGTGTATGGTTCTGTGTTTCTCCCAATGTTTACTTCCTAGAGAAGGTCTTGGGTGTTAGTTTCTGTTATTTCACCTTGAAAGACCATGATCTTTGGCAAAGGTCTTTAAGGCAAGATTCAAAGCTTCGCTTATTTCTCTAGAATTCTGCTTCTATTTAGGTTTGACCTCTGAATATTTCTTACTAACTTGTTTGTTTACCCTTTAAAAAGAGAGTTTTCATGTTTTACACAGTATTTTGAGTTGTTTCTAGCTCACCAGCATACATTTCTGCCATTATTTACTCTTTGATTCAATAAATTTGTGCTCAGTAAGTGACTCCAGGCTGCCAGGAACTGTCCTGGGGCTGGAGCTACTGTGATGGATGGAACCACTCTCTGCCCTGAGGGCACTTCCTGCCTCCAGCAGTTCAGTGGAAGTAATTTCCCTTTACTTAGATACTTGGTTTTAATGGATGTTCCAGCTCTTTGCACATTTCATTATAATACTTCGTCTTGTCACACAGCCTTTTGAAATCTCCTGTTCAGCTCTTTAGTATCTTGATTTCTTCCTTCTGCTCTGGCTTCTCGGCACTCCAGTGCAATATTCGGAGTCTCTTCTGACATCATTTTGGTCTTTTCTTCCTCCTCCGTCTTTGCAATGACCTTTTGCACTCTTCCTGGATGATATTCTTGATATCTTCCCACAACTCATCTGGTCTTTGCTCATTAGTGTTCAAGGCCTCAAACCTGTACCCGAGATGGTTCTGAACTTCAGGTGGGATAGACTCAAGGTCATATTTTGGTTCCTGTGGGCTTGATTTCACTTTCCTTAGCTTCAGCTTAAACTTGCATAAGAGTAGTTGATGATCTGTCCCACAATCAGCACCAGGCCTAGTTTTCACAGCTGATATGGAGCTTCTCCAGCAGTTCTTTCCACAGATGTAATCTATCTGATTCTTATGCATACCATCAGGTGAAATCCATGTGTATAGCCTGCGTTTGTTTCTTGTAAAATGTATTTGCAATGAATAAATTATTGATTGTGCAAAATTCTTTCATCCTATCTCCAGCTTCATTTTTGTCACCAAGTCCATGCTTTCCAACTATTGATCCTTCTTCTTTGTTCCCAACTTTTGCATTCCAGTCACCCATCACTATTAATGCATCTTGATTGCATGATTGATTAATATCTGACTGCAAAAGTTGGTAGAAATCATCTATTTCCTCTTCTTTGTCTCTGGTTGTTGGTGCATATATTTGAATGATAGTCGTATTCACTAGACTTCCTTGTATATGTATGGATATTATCCTGTCACTCCCAATATTGTATTTCAAGACACATCTAGAAATGACTTTTTTAACTATGAAAGCAACCTCGAGTTGCAATACTTAAGGATGCTTTGGGCAGAATATTGAGTGATCCTGCAAGTATTAAAAGAAGATGGAGGGGGAGGGGTGGTCAGGGAGAAAAATGCAACAATGAATTAATGGAAATCCAAAATCTCTGTAAATGTTCATTAAAATTAATAAAATATTTTTTTTTAAAAAAGAAGATGGAAAGAGTATACAGAGTCATTATACCAAAAAGAATTGGCAGACACAGAAGAATTTAATGAAACAACATATGAGCAAGAGCATATGGTGGTGAAGGAAGAAGTTCCTCAGGAATTGATGGTATAACAATTGACATATTTCAATTAACAGATGCTGCCCTGGATGTGCTCACCAAGTTGTGCCAAGAAATCTGGAGAACAACCACTTGGCCAACTGACTGGAAGAGATCTATATTTGTTCCCATTCCAAAGAAAGGTGATCCCACAGAGTGTGGAAATTATCAAACAATATCATTAATATCACATGCAAGCAAGATTTTACTGAAGATTATCCAAAAATGACTGAACAGCACATCAACAGAGAACTACAAGTGCAGGCTGGATTTAGATGGGGCCGTGGTACTAGGGATATTGTAGCTAATGTTAGAAGGATCTTGGCTGAAATCAAGGAGTACCAGAAGAATGTCTATTTTTGTTTCATTGATTATGCAAAGGCATTTGAACTGTAGCTGACTCTGAGAAGAATGGGAATCCCAGAACACTTGACTGTGCTAATATGAAACCTATATTAGGACCAAGAGGTAGTCGTTAGAACAAAGCAAGGAAACACTGCATGGTTCAAAATTGGGAAAGGTGTACTGCAGGGTTGTATCCTGTATCCATACCTTTTCAATCTTTATGCAGAACAGATTATCCGGGAGGCTGGCCTCTATGAGGAGAAATGTGGCATCAGGATTGGAGGAAGAATCAACAATATGCGTTATGCAGATGACAGACACAACCTTTCTTGCTGAAACTGAAAAGGACCTGAAGCACTTGCTGTGGAAGGTCAGGGACTACACTCTTCAGTATGGATTGAGACTCAATATCAAGAAAACAAAGATTCTCACCACTGGGCAGATTGGCAGTGTCATAACGGATGATGAAGAGATTGAGATTGTTCACAGTTTTTGTCTTCTTGGATCCACAGTCAACACTCTTGGCACCAATAGCCAGGAAATTAAAAGACGTATTGCGATGGGAAAGTCTGTGATTAGAGACCTCTCTAAAGTGCAGAAGTGCACAGATGTCAGTCTGGAGACCAAGGTGCGCCTGATAAATGCCATGGTCTTTACAATCACTTGCTATGCATCGGAGAGTTGAACCGTGACTAGGGATAATAGAAGGAGAATTGATGCCTTTGAGCTGTGATGTTGGAGAAGAGTGTTGAATATACCATGGACTGCTAGGAAAATGAACAGATTTGTCCTGGAGAGGGTAAAGCCTGGCTGCTCCTTGGATGCAAGGATTCTGAAGCTTCTTCTGACACACTTTGGACATGTTGCAAGGAGGGATCAGTCCTTGGAGAGGGACTTGGGAGGGTGCAGGGACGGTACAAGAGAGGAAGATCCTCAATGAGATGGATTGATTCAGTTACTGGGGTAATAAATGGGGACAGGTGTGTTAGAGATGGTGAGATTGGCACAGGATAGGGCAGAGTTTAGGGCTGTTGTACATAGGGTCGCTATGAGTCACAGGCGACTTGACGGCACATAACGACGACGACGACGACAACAACAACAACAACAACAACAACATAGCTGCAATAAGATAGCTGACACAAATACATAGCCCCAGATTGAAAAGCTGAAATATTACTGGCTACTCTTTCTGTATCTTGAATGAATTCAGTTCCATTTTTTTTAAAGTTGTTTTTGTTATAAAAGCTGTCTACTAAATATCTTTCTTGCTGATAATTTGTTGTTCTTACAATTGGAAAGGTTTTTACTTTTATATTTTGACTATTAATTTCAATGTTTCACTGAAGCTCTTAATTTTGAAAATTTTTAAGCAGGTGAGAAAAATTATACTATATAGTGTATAGGGTGTATAATTTGAGGGTTTTCCTAAATGACTTGCATTATTTTTTCTTAGAATTTGAACACTGATACAAAATTTACTTGATGTAGTACATTGAGGTAGAAACAACTGAATAGAAAAGGCTTCCACATTCCATGATTTGCTTTTAATGTTTCTTTTTTAAATCTTTGGTGATGGTGCTATGCATCTTGAAATGCATTTTCTGATGAAGTAGTGCATTTATATTCATAACCATATTATTTTCTTTTTAAAAATGTATTTTTAAAGAACAAAGTGATATTTACCCAAAGATAGGTAGCTTTTTGTTTTTTTACAGTAAGGAACTATCAAAATGAGATTTTGAGCATTTCTCAACATTCTTAATGATAATAAAATCATTAGCATCCAGCTTTATGTACGTTTATGTACTGAAGTTTTTGTTTTTGTATTTTAGATTTAGTTTTATATGTGGCTCAGTAATGTCATATCACAAGGTCTCTATCTGAATACATAAATCGAACTATATATAATAAAGAGTTGTTCAGGAAGTTGATGCTGAGGTAGAGTTTCGTGTGTAGGAATTATAGAGCTCCCCTGACCTATACTTGTAGAAGGGAGGGGGAAAGCAAGACTGGGCAGAAAGAGAAATTGAGCATCAATATGGTCTTGGCTGACCCCATGGGGATCTTTGGAGCTAAAATGGCCAATCAGAGTTATCCCTCCTTGGGTTGAGATGGCTTGGATTTAAAATTACTGGGTGTGGCCATGTGAGAAAGGGTCTGGCTCTGGACCAGGACTCTGAGTAACTGAGACAGTTCCTGAAGGGCCTGACAGCACTTGCAGAAGCTGAGGGTAATGTGTTATTTTCTGAAGGGGGAGTCTGCTTAATGTGAGGTTATGCCTTGACCATATTAGTTAGAAATGCCTTTTCCAAGTTATTAACTCCATAATCTCACTTTATTTCCCTTTCTCTTTATCTCCCTGACCTCCTGAATGCTTGTCAGATGATATTAGATTATTGTATCTGTTACTGATTTATTTCCTCTTAACTCTAAATTCATCCTTTTTTGCCAGCTTTGTTAAAATGGATCTGGGCCTTTTACATAGATCCCCGACTGGTGTGACCTTAAGCTTTGTGAAAAGAGGTACGGAAGCACCTCTGTAACAGAAAGGACTTTTCTTTCTGATCGGATGTGCTGGGGGGACAGGCTCCTGCAGTGCTGAAAGCTCCTCCAACCCCAGGCCCCTGCAGTGCACAGTAGTCAGCAGCTTATCCTGGAATTGTACCCTCTCAGTTATTTGGGACTGGTGGCCTAGTGGCAAGAGCCCACACTGCAATCTTGAAGGCACACAGTTCGAGTCCACCAGTGAGAGAAGGATGGACTATCTCCTCCTGTGCAATTAACCACCGTCTCTGAAAACCTGCCAGAGGGACAGACAGCTGTGGGTTTGTTTCAATTCTATGGTACACGACAACAACAGTCTTTTGGGTATGTGCAAGCCTCAGATGAGACATTTCCTCGTGGATGTCGTTCCTCCTCAGCATCCAACAAGTCCCGCTAATGAGTTAGTGCAGTGACTAACATCGAGTGAGCCGTGGCTGTGCTCTCTCTCAGGTGTGCGACATCTCAGCTCTGGCTGGGGGAGGAGATGGACAAGTTCTTCGCTGGGTGAACCATTTCAGCCTGAGGGTAGAGGCTGATCCTGGTAGACACTATTTCTGTATTCTTTAAACTTTTTGAGGGCCCTGGTGGTCTAGTGAGTAAGGATTTGTGCTTCCCACTCAAAGGCAGGTAGTTCGAGTCTACCAGCTGCTCCTGGGGAGAAAAATGGGCAGTTTTCTTCTGAGTGATTTATAGTCTTAGAAAACACGTCAGAGAGACCACTGGGAATCAATTCAGACTTGACAGCAATGGGCTGCATAAGCTTTTCTTTACTTCTTACTATGGAATCCCTCATTCCTTCATCCCCTTATTAATTAATTCTTTATAATAAACTCTCCCTGTTCAGATTACTCTGTGGTCCTGCTCTTTTCAGACCTACAGTAGTACAATTGCTATTGCTTTTATTCCAGAATGTGAATGAGGAAAGGTTCACATTATTAGTTGGAGAAACGTCAGTCCTGTTATTTATTTAAGTCATCTTTTAGTGTTTTCTCATGCTTGCCTTATTATCTTCAACTCACGGATTCATTGAAGGAATCTGTTGTATATTTTGGTAAGACTTGTTTAATTAAAGCTAGATAATATGATAAATCCACAAAATTAAAAACAAAATCAGACCCACTGACATCAAATAGATTCTCACGCAAAAGCCCTCTAGGACAATGTAGACTACTTTGTAGAGTTTTCAAGGCTGTAAATATTTACAGAAGCAGTTAACTTCATTTTTCTTCTATGGGGTGGCTCATGGGTTGGTTCAAACCAACGACCTTTTGGTTAGCAGCAAAATATTTTACCCATGTGTTGTTGTTGTGTACCACTGAGTCAGAACTGACTCATTGCTGACCCTCCAGTGAGTTTTCAGAAACAGTAAATCATTTGGAAGGAGATGGTCCATCTTTCTCCTGTGCAGCAGCTGGTGGATTCGAACGGCTTAGCTTTGGGATGGCAGTGTACCTTCTTTTTAAAAAATATTAATGAAAGTTTATAGAGACTTTGAATTTCCATCCGTTCATTGTTGCACATTTTCATCCCTGCCCACCCCTTCCCCTCAAATGTTTTTTCTCTTTGAAAAGTAAAAATAAATTCTTTCATTATTACACAATCCTCCCCTGACCCCACAAGTTCACTCCACCACGTAGCTCTCATTCAGGACTCTTGTTAACCAGGTGGCCACCAGAGCTCCCTGCCACATAGGTATTGTTGTTGTTGTTAAGTGCCGTCGAGTCGCAGGTGACTCATAGTGACCCTATGAATGAAAGTCCTGGACACCTCCTGTATAACTTTCGTCCTCTCTCCAGGTTCATAGCGTTTCCAGAGGCAAGCTATTGTGGAAGTGGATGCCACTCCTGCTTCCAAGCTTGTTTTAATCGAGGAGCTCCACCAAACACTGTCCATTGTGGGTAACCATTATCACATTTGACACATCAGTGTCACAGTGTTCGGCTTCACAGTGACCACGAGATACCTCTGTATAGCAAGTGGACAGACCAGGGTTACATGACCTAGAAGAATATTTCACCTGAGGGCCTGATAGCATTTTAAGCTAGGGCCTAGAGCAGGCTCTGCAGGCCCAACCTTATCATTATCCTTACTTACCCTTACTCTAAGGGTCAGAGCCGCCCATGCAGCTTTGAAAGGCAAAAAAGACAGTAACAAACAACGCAAAAGACCCCAGAAACTTCCCTTGCCTCACTGCCACCACGAGGAGCCACGATGGAGGTGCCGCCACATATAAATAGACACATATATAAAATGTAGGTTGGTTGTGGACTGTTTGGTTGGCTTTATTTTGTCCACAATTGTGTGATTTATACATAACAATATATAAATATAATATAGTTGTTGTTATGTGCCATTGAGTTGCCTGCAACTTATAGTGACCCTATGTACAAGAGCCCTAAATGCCATTCTATCCTGTGCCAACCTCACCATCTCAAACACACTCATTCCCACCACCCCAATCACAGAATCGAGCCATCTCATCGAGGGTCTTCTTCTCTAGGCACATATAAATGGCATTATAATACTATACAAAGAGAGTGAATCAAATGGAGAAGACACCATTGTCAATCTCTCTGGACTGTGGATCTCCCACTCTTCCTAGGAATATTTTGAATTTTCACTCCAATATGTACAGTGAATGATAGTACAATTACTTGAACCAGGAGGCAGTCATCAGAACAGAGCAAGGGAACACTGCATGGTTCAAAATTGGGAAGGGCGTAC
>NW_006399926.1:5282566-5286703 GCF_000299155.1 Elephantulus edwardii
ATGTACCTCTTATTCTTGGTTGTTGTTGTACGTATAATGCCTAATCATATATTCCTTTTAAACAGTTCTTTCCTTCATCTGTTCCAATGCAATGGGCATTATTTATCCACTTTAATCCTATTCTCCTCCCAAACCCTTATGTCAGACCTGTTTTATAACAGTGGTGCTATGCAGTGTTTGTCCTTTTGTGGCTGAGATATTTCACTCAGCCTAATGTCCTTCAGGGTTACCTATGTTGTTTAATGTTTTATGAGTTCATTGTTTTTCAGTGTTGTGTAGTATTCCACTGTATGAATATACCATAGTTTTCTATCCATTCATTTGTTAATGGGCACTTGGGTTGCTTCCATCTCTCTGCTATTGTAAATAATGCAGCAATAAACATGGGTGTCCATATATCTGGATGGCAGTTCTAGTTTCTTTAGTGGAATTGCTGGGTCAAATGGTATTTCTATTTCCAACTTTTTGAGAAAGCTCCAAACTACCTTCCATAGTGGTTGTACCATTTTATACTTCTACCAGCTGTGAATAAGTGTTCCAATCTTTCCACAACCTCACCAGCATTATTTGTTTACTGCTCTGTTGGACTTTGCTATTGTTGCTGGAATGAGATGTTATCTCATTGTTTTAAAAAGTAAATTCTTAATCCATCTTTCTATGTTCTGGGAATCTGAGAGTGCTTCTTTTTAATATCTTTATTTGCCACAGTGAGAATACTTTTCCTGTTCTGACTCTATCAGTAGTATGATGGTCAGTATGAAAAAATTTAAAATATTTTACAAATATTAAAAAAAAATCATCTGAAATCTCATCTTCATGGGATAACCACAGTTAATGGTTTGGTCACATAGGTCTATTTACCTGTGTACTTTTATATAAATGAGATAATTTAGTAGATTCTGATTTACTGACACCATTTTCTCAAACACTTTTCCCTTTTTATATATGCCTTCTTTTCTCCCTTTCTTCCCCCCTCCTCTTACTATCTCCTACCTCTTGGTGTTGGGTTTTTAATATTCATCCTTATTCCTTTTGCCCAGAATGTGCACATGAGGTATTCTGGATCAGAGAAGGATTTCTTATTGCTTTAAAAATAATAAACAAATGTGTTGATTCATCTGAGGCAATATGGTTAAACAAAAAACCAAACCAAACTTGTTGGTGCCTCAGGGTGACCTTACGTGACGTGCATCTGACTGGAACTGCTCTGAAAGTTTTCCTTGGCTGTAATAAATAATCCTCATGGAAGAAGATCACCAGGCCTCTCTCTGTAGGGATGTCTGGCTGTAGTTTATTCCACACTGGAGTCCTAGGGTGGCACAAAGCATTAAGTACTGGGATATTAATTGAAAAGCTGTTGTTGATTGCCTTAGAGTTGAGCAGGACTCATAGCGGCCCTATGAACAAAAGGCCTGAAGCCCTTCTACAACTATTGACATTTATCAAAGTTCATAGAATTTCCGGAGGCAAGTTGTTTAGGAAGTGGATGCCACTCCTGCTAGTGGTTCAAAATTTTGCTAGTGGAAACTCTATGGCTCACAAAAGATTATTGTCTGTGAGAGTGCTGAAAGATGGGGCCCCTAGGTTGGAAAACGTTGCAAGAATTATAACATTGGACTTGAACATATGGCAATAGTGATGAAGAGGGATTGAGACTGGGTGACATTTCATCCCATTGTACATGAGGTCCCGTGAATTGGAACTGACTCAACAGAACTAAGAATAACATGTTATATTAATCTACAGCATGCAAACACCACAACTTATCTTTTGAGTTCCCATTTCCCCAGTGAGGTGCATTTCCTATATGGTTTCTAATTCTTTTCCCACTGCAAGCAATAATAATATTGCTAAATAATTGATAAAGACTGATGCTTTTGTTTGTAAAGTACAGGTTCACAGGAGTGGGACTGCTGGGTTGAAGGGCCATATACATATTTAATTTAAAAAGCTATTGCCATCTTACTTTCCAAAAAAGCAATAACTATTCACACTTACGTTAGTAGCAGATGAGAGCAGCCTTTCCTGGCACCTTTCCCTTTTCCTCCAGCTTTATGGATGCTGTAAAAAAAGTTGGGTAAAGTTTTGTATCGGAAGATGACTTGGAAGCCTGGAATTCAAAGGGATGAGGCACCTTGGAAGGAAAGGCCTGGAGTGGAGGCAAAGCACCCGGACAGGAAGTGGTGCACCAAACAGGAAGTGGTGCCCAGCAGGTGTGACAATGAGGGTCTGACCTGGGTAACTTGGGAGGATGAGGAAGGCAGACATGTGGCCACAGGCTAACCTGTAGGATTTGTTGAATGCAGAGGAAGGGAGAGAAGTGGAGTGTGAGGGTGTATGAAGGTGGAAAGGGAGGAAAAGCCATCTAGGATGTTCTAGGTTTGACAGAGAACTTTTGGATGGCCCCACCTTTGTGGCCCTGAACTGACTCAGCGAACACTGAGGGGTAGCTGGGAAAGAAGAGATGTTTTGTCCACCAGGTCCAAATCTATTGTTTGATATGAGTCAGTCAACTTGATGGCACTTAACATCATCCCTCCTCTCCTCTGCTGTTAACCAGTGTCTGCGGGAGTCGGGGGAAGTCTGAGGCTGACTTTTGTGAGGAAGGCTGTGGCTACGTAACGGGCAGTAGAAAGAGAACCTGTAGCGAGTCACTGGCCGGTGGTTTAGTGGAATGTCCAATAGTATCCTTTCCCTGTGCTCTGAGTTCCCAGCTCCTACAGTGTGTCTTCCTGGAGTTAGCGGAGAGCAGCCCTCTGTTGAAAGGAAGGTGAGGAGGATCCCGAGATAGGCTTTATATGTCTTCCTGCACATTGTGCTGTTGTTGTTGTGTATCAATGAGTCAGAACCGACCTCTAGCTGAGCCTCCAGTGAGTTTTCAGAGGCATTAAATTTCATGGGAACTCTGGTTGCTTTGTGGTAAGGAATCGTGCTACCAACTCAAAGGTTTGAATCCACCAGATGGGCAATCTCCTCTGGTGCAATTAATGGCCTCTGAAAACACAATGGAGGGTCAGTTCCGACTGTGTATGAGGAGATTGCCCATCTTTCTGCAGAATGGCTGATGGATTTGAACCATGTACCTTTGAATTGGCAGCACAATTCCTTACCAGTAAGCCACCAGCGCACTCTTCCTTCATGTCAGTAGATCCTTTTCCTGTCTCCAGGCTCAGCTTAGGTCTTTCTACTGGGAAGGCTCCACACAGATGGTCTCTCTCTGAGAGTCCCTTCTTCCACAGCTCTTCAAAGTTGCAATTCTTGGTGCTTTGAACACTCAACCCCTCTCCTTATAAAGAACAAGTCCAGCCGTTAGTCCCTTAGCACTTTGGATAGCGACAAGAAGCTATTTGTGCCAGATCTTGCCAGCTCGATAGGATTCTGAGAGGTAGTCAAATTGCAGGAGTGAGGCAGATGATAGGGGTCCAATCTGGATTCTTTCCCCTCCGTGAGGATGAGAACTGATTTCTTTTTTAAATTTTTACTTTTTTCTTTTTGTGTACCTTCGGATTGGCTGCGACTAGCACAGAAGGTGCTGCTCCTTCTCCAGCAGAGCATCTGGAGAACTGATTTCTTAATGAATTACTTAGAAGTGGGGCCCATTGTGTCTTTGTTAGACTCTAGGCACTGGCCTCTGTGGGTCCTTTTCTCCATAAAAGAGGATGTCAAGCAATGTGTTTTGCAACTGAGGTAATATGTATTATTATATAGTCATTATTACTGTGTTCAATTATTCTTCTTATTTTAAAAGAAATCAAAACAAAACCATTTCGTCAGCCACTGAAAGTGTTGTTGGCTCTAAGCACTGTACCTTTTATGTCTAATGGGTGTCTGTCCTGCCTGGAGGGGTATGCTGTTTACCACAGGGAATATTTTCTTCTCCAGGGGAAAACACACACACACACACACCCCACCAGGAACAAACAACTTAGGCTTCTTTTAAAAAATAACAGCTTTATGTGATGAAATGGCCCTTCTTCCTGGGGAGCCGTGAGGAAAGCATCTGGATGTACAGTTTCAGATATGCGACAGGATACTCCCAGGATGTGCATGACCCTGGAAAGGATTTCAAGTTTGGGATCTCTGTGGCTCCAGCCCCTCTGTCCCCTTTCTTTGAGCAGAAAGTGAAGGGGAGAGAAG
>NW_006399926.1:5287048-5296055 GCF_000299155.1 Elephantulus edwardii
CATGAAAAGCTGTTCCATGACAGTGCTGTGTGAAGGCACAGTGGTGGCCGCTTCTGCTGACCCGTTAGCTGGATCTTAGCCCCTCAGAAAGGGCTTCACTTGAAATGGGTTGTTCCCAGATAGGCTTACTTCCATCCCTTTCCCCATAGTTCCTGTCAGGGTAATCCTGTTACTTTCTAAAGGACTTAGGAAATCTGAAAGCAAGTTTGTGGTTAAAAGAACAAGTGAAGGCTCTAGCCCCTTCACCATCCGTGCATCCAACACCCACACAGCCTAAGCCAGTGAGGAAAGGCCAGGTGTTTTCTTTGAGCTCATTGAATAGCTTCAGACAGGAAAACCTTTAAGAAGTATTTACCTTATTTGGGAGCACTCAGAATTATTAGAAATAAATGCAGAAAATATTTAATAGCTTGTTAGCAACTTCTCTTTTTTTTTTTTTTTTGCCAAAATACAAAATGCCATTAGCAGCAGATACTAAGTTCCTATTGTGAATTTTCACAATGGGAAGTCTTAACAACTCCAGCCTGGCAAGTGTGCACTCAATTATGCCAAAAAAAGAAAGTTTGAAGCACTCTACTCTCAAGACACATGGTATTACTTCTCATTTAAGAATTTTACATTATAAAGTTATCTAAACTGCTGTCTTACTGTAAATGTAACTATTCTTTTCTTCAAATGTTGATTAGGGTCTTGGTTTCTCCCATAAAGACACTCACTGTATAACCAAGAGCAGCTGTCATATTTCTGGCAAAATGTGTTTACTTATCCAACAAGCTGTATATTTGCGTATGGACTGACATAAAATGTGAATGCCTACAAGTGTACACGTAGTGGTGTGTTGTTCTGTCTAGAGGATATAACAGTGTTTTTAATTTGCAGATTTACAGCACAGGCTGTTTCCAAGATGCTAGCTCGGAAGTCTGTCATCGCCACATTAACTTTCAGGTCGACTGCCATTGAGTACCTGCTGTATGCGCGGCAGTAAGATGCAGTCTTGTATTGATAACCTGGAGAGTTTTGTCCCGACCCTTCCTAGCTTCATGTGAGAAGCCTGCTCGCTTGGCTGGCCTTTGAAGTGTGCGTGCTCCTAGTACAGCTGTCCACGTGTCGTGACGAGTGCCTGCCAGCCCTGTCCTGACGGAGCTCTGCCCCTCGCAGTATTGAGATGGCTCCTGGCAGGCATCTCCCGACGGTGCCAGAGCCTCTGGCCTCCACCAGGCCCACTCTCCCGTTTATGCCGTGTATTCCTGTTCTGTCCCTGTAGAAGGAACTGTGATAAAGTAGTGCGTGGACTGTGCTCGGAGGGATGTGAAATGAGTGTCCCAAAGGCTCAAGTTCTGTTTTGTTACGATGCCTAATACACATGTTGAATAAATAAAGTCTTAACATTTTTTTTCTTTAAAAAAAAAACAGCTTTAGTGAAACTAAGTTACATAAAATTCACCCCTTAGAGGTTTATAACTCAGTGGTTTTTTAGTATATTTGCAGACTTACACAATGATTATCACTAATTCCATAACATTTTTATCAACCCCCCAAAAGAACTTCACACACATTAGAAGTCATTTCCTATAATGGTTAGCATTGTGTGCTAACATGACTATGATCCTCAGTGCATTGTAAATCCTAACCTCTGGTGGCCTAGTGACAAGAAGGTGTGCTGCAATCTCAAAGGCACACGGTTCAAGGTCACTCCATGCTTTGCAGGAGACAGATGGGCAATCTCCTCCTGTCCGATCAACCAAAGGGTCATCTCTGGATTGGTTCCAACTGTACAGTACACAACAATTATGTTGGTGACACAAGATATAATCAGTCTGATCTGATGAAAGAGAAATCACCTAGGGTTGTGGCCTGCATTGAATATACATATGGACTCTTTGGCAAAATGAGAGAGATTTTTGTACAATCCTGCATTTGACTACTGACCTGTGGACTTGAACTGTTATACTTACTAAACTTTATCCAAAGCCAGCAGTCTGCCATCCTGCTTGTCACCCTGGCTTTGTACACATGAACCTCCCCAGAAGCCTTTCTCCTGAGGTTTGATCCACACACCTGTGACTTGTTAGCCTGTACAAGCACATGAGTCATTTCCTTCCAGTAAATCAATCTCAGTCTCTCTCTTCCTCTCTCTCAACTTTATTGGTTTTGCTTCACCAGAGAACCCAGTCTGAGATTCCTCATTGCCTCTGACAACCAATAATCTAATTTCACTTTTTATGGATTTGCCAATTATGGACATTTCACAGAAATGCTGTTATTGTTATGTGCTGAATCAAAACCATAGCAACTCATAGCTGACCTTCCTGTGAGTTTTCAGAGTCAAGAAATCACATGAAAGGAGTTTGCCTAGCTTTTCTTCAAGTAGTAACAACTAGTGGATTTGAAACTTTAAAAAATTTTTTTTAAAATTTTTTGTGTGTGTGTACCATCAAATCAGATCTGACTGATACAGATTGGAGGAGATTGCCCTTCTCCAGCAGATCATCTGGTGCAACTAGTGGACTTAAACCAAGTTCCTTTGGGTTGGAAACACAATTCCTTATCCATTATGTCTCCAGGGCCCCTCATTTCATATAAATAAAATGATGCAATATGTAGCTTTTTGTGACTGCCATCTATCACTTAGTCTAAGGTTTTATAAATTTATCCATGTTGTACCATATGTACTTCATTTCCTTTTGATGATTTAATTTCTTTTTTGTGTACTTCATTTTCTTTTCATGGCTGAATAATATTACATGGTATTTATGGTCATTTTATTTATCTATCATTGATTGACATTTTTGCTTTTATAATTAATGCTGCTTTGAAAATTCAAGTATAGGTTTTTGCATAGTCACACATTCTCAATTCTTTTGGCTGTATACCTGTTGTTGTTGATTGCTGTAGAGTCGAGCATGACTCAAAGCGACCCTATGAACAAAAAACCTGAGGCCTTTCTATAACTATTGTTTCTCAAAGTTCATAGTTTTCATAAGTAGAAAAACTTGTTCTCCTTACACATGAAAAGCAAATCACAGCATATTCAACAGTAGGGACTCTCTTTTTTGTCAAGTAGCAACCTGGTGTCATTGTGACCTGTAGCTCCCTCCTGAGCTTTCTGTGCATAGTTCTTTTTAACTTCTCAAGATATTTGATTCACTCTCCCAATGAATTCTTTTCAATACTCACACTTCCATCATCTATTGCCATCTTAGATAATGCAACTATTTAATCTACTGGACTGGTGGTTCTAGAACACATTCCCAGTGTGTGGTCCCAGGGTCATGTCTGAGCAACAGCACTTGACATTGAGGCAGAACCACCCCTTTGCCAGCTTGTCTGTCTCTGACCTTGGGACCTTCCCCAGGACAGTGCGACATACTGGCCTCAGCAGTGGTGCAGCAGGGAATAGCCTTTGGAATAGGCTAGAGTTAGGTTCCAATCTCATTGTGTGACTGTGGGCTAGTTACCTAACAACCCAGATTCTACTTTATCACCTGTAAATGTAGATGAGAACAAACAACAAAATACGCAACAAAACAGCCTACCTTCCCAGAGGTATACAGTTTGAGTCCACCAGATGTTCTGCTGGACAAGGAGGGGCAATCTCCTCGTGTACCAGTCAGATCTGATTTTACAGTACACACACAGAACAATAAAAACAAAACAAAAACCTCAGCCTACTTGTTAGGATGTTAAGAGAATGAAATAATGCATCCACAATATATGATACAATATAGTAAATGATAATTATTATTCACATGGTAAAGAATAAGTAATAATATACTAAATGCGAAGAATAGGTAATACTATAGTAATAAAATAGAATTTAGTTAATTAACATAGTTATTGTTCCTGAATGGCTTAAGTGGTTAAATGGCTAAGTGCTCAACTCTCAATGGGAAAGGTTGATGGTTGGAACCCACACAGGGTGCCTTGGAAGCTGGCCTGGAGTTGTGCTTCCTAAAGTCCCAGCTTTTACACCCCACCCCCCAACTCCCCCACTCCCCCCCAGCAAGCAGTTTCTACTTTGCACACATGGCATTGGCATCTAGTTGATGTCAAACAACAACAAAAACAGTTTCTCTATTATACTGAATTACCAATGTTCTAAGTACTTACCATTAGCTAGAACTACAAGTTCAATGATGGTTGGAGAGAGAATAAAGACACATTTCCATTCCTAAAGCTGCTTGAAAACAATCAACAATTACCTGCCCATGGTGGGTGGGGGTGGGAAGCCACATGCTGGGGACCCCAGAGGAGCCGTTCAGGGATTTGGGAGGATAAAGATAAAACTCTGCCTGAGACCAGAAGCAGCAGGTAAAAGTTTTAATTGATTGATTCTACAAACTGGAACTGTAGGGTAAACAGAGGACAGTTGTTTTTCATGAAAGGGTCTGTCGTCATGAAATACCAGACTCGCATTCTGCTAAAATGGAAACAAAGAGTTTTATTCAAAGAATGAAAACATTCTGTGAAATGGATAACATTCACAGAGATGCACGACATTGCAGTGTTCAGACTTCCAGGGAGAACAGTGAGGGTTTAATGCACTCACTCAGGGACTTTGCGTCTGAATCGACGCATAAATTGACCCTTCAGCAGCTTTCCAAGACTGCAAAGTTTATGGGAGAAGATTGCTTTACCTTCCTCCCGAGGAGGAGTCGGATTCAGATCGCCGGAGAGGCGCCACCTTCAGGTTAGCAGCACAACTCCGGCACCGGAGGGCGTCTCAGCATTTGAAGGTCAACAAAAGGGTTTGTGCTTACAAGCAGAAAGTGGAGGGGAGAAAATATGTCAACAGTTACAAAGACTTCTATTAAAACTTAAAATGTTTCTTCCACTGTAGCCTTATTTATTACATTCTAAGGTTATTTATTACACTCTGAGGGTTGTTAAACAAAACATCGTGCCACGGACTACATTCCTGGTGGCCTAATGGACCTCGCTTGTAATGAATGGTAAGAAACGGCGCTGCAATCCCAAAGACACATAACTCAAATCCACCAGTTGTTCCGCGGTGAAGGATGGGTAATCTTCAGATGATTTACTGCCCCTGAAAACCTGCGGGAGGGTCAATTCTGACAGGATGGCATGCGATACCACCACCACCACCACCACCACCACCACAACGGGGCTCTGGTGGCTGCCAACACAAAGGTGTGGCCTCTCTGGCGCAGTGTGTATCCGTCTGCGACTCAACGATTATGGGTTTTTCTAGATAATTTCCTATAACTGTAGTAGTATATGCCTCCTTAGTTTAACAAGTTTAGCCCCTACCTTAGTTACAAATTCACAAAGAACTCAGTTCAAACTTTCATTGCCAGTTGTATTGCCTGTCTTTCTCCCTAAGAGGGCTGTGGATTCGAACTGTTAGAGAGGAGCCACTTCTGGATGGACGGTGCAACTTCCTAACAGCTACCCCACCAGAATTCCCTTACAAAGAGCTGTTGTTGTTGTTAGATGTCTTTCAGTGGCTTACGAGCGACTGTATGAACAATGGGCCTTAACCTTGTCCTATCCTGTGCCGTCCTGATCATCTCTAATTACTCGAGCCCATTATTAGTGTTGAGTCACTGTGCCAATCCACCTGATTGAGGATCCTCCTCTCTTTTGCTGACACTTCACATTTCCAAGCATGATGTCCTTGTTCAAGGGCTGACGACTCCTAACAACATGCCCAAAATATATGAGATGAAGCTTCACCATCCTTGTCTTCACCTGGTCTGCACTTTCTCCAAGACATGTTTGTTTCTCCTCTTTGTAGTCTGTGTGATATTCAGTACCCTTCTCTAACACAACTCAAAGGCATTGATTCTTCTGTCATCTTAATTATTGCCCAACTTTCAGACACTTAAGTAACTAGAACACCCCAATAGCTTGAATCAGGCACAGTTAAGTCTTTAAACTGACATCATTTTCCCTGAACACCTTAGAGAGGTCCTTGACAGCAGATTTACCCTATACAATGTGTCTTCGGAGTTCTTGGCTGCTGGTGCCAAGAGTGTTGATTGTGGATACAAGCAAGATGAAATTGTTGACAACGTCAATAATTTCTCTGTCAAGTTTTTGCCTATTGACCCATTAGTGAGGATTTTTGTTTCCTTGATATTGAGCTGTAATTCATATTCAAGGCTGTTGTCTCTAATCTTCTGCTGCAAGTCTTTCAAGTACTCTTCACTTTCAGGAAGCAAGGTTGCATAATGTAGGTTGTTAATGAGTTTTCTTCCAATCTTGCTGCCACATTCTTCTTCATAAAGTCTAGCCTCTCAAATTATTTGCTTGGCATACAGATTGAATAGGTATGGAGGAAGGATATAGCCATGATGCACACCTTCCTTGATTTTAGACCATGCATTGTTACCTTGCTCTGTTTAAATGACAGTTTCTTGGTCTAGATATGGGTTTTGCATGAGCACAGTCAAATGTTCTGGGATTCCCATGCTTCTCAATGTTACTTATAATTTATTGTGATCCTCATTGTCAAATGCCTTTATATAGTCAATAAAACACAAATAGACCCTTTTTCTGATGCTTTCTGTTTCAGCTGAGAGCCATCTGACAGTAATGATATCCCTGATGCTGTAGTCTCTTCTAAATCTAGTTTGTGTTTCTGGCAGTCCTCTGTTGATGTACTTTTCTGTTTTGGATAATCGTCAGCTAGATTTTACTTGCATATGATATTAGTGATATTGTTCAATAGTTTCCACACTCTTTTGGATTGCCTTTTTTGGTAATGGGAACAATATAGATATCTTTCAGTCAGTTGGCCAGATAGTCTTCCATATTTCTTGGCACAGACTGCATATGTTTGTCAAAACATGTCAGTTGGTATCCCATCAATTCCTGGGGCCTCCTTTTTTGCCAATGCCTTCTGTGTAGCTTGAACTTTTCCCTTCATCACATTGGTTATAAATTATGTGCTACTTCCTGGAATAGTTCAATGTGGACCAATTATTCTTGATACAATGAATCTGTGTCTTTCTCTAATTTTTTTATTTTTAAATTAATTTTGTGTGTGTGTGTGTGTGTACCATCAAATAAGATCCGCCTGGCACAGGAGGAGATTTTCCCTCCTTCTCCAGCAGAGCATCTGGTGGATTTGAACCACATGCCTTCCAGATTGTAGCATAGCTTCTTGCTGCTAGGCCACAGAACACCCTTCCTCTAATTTTTCTTAATGCTTCTTGGATTGTTCAAGATTGTATCCATAGCATTCTTTAGCACTGCAACTTGAGGCAACTCTAAAGCTAGCAAAAAACAGCAGAAAAATCACAGTAAGTGAAAATTTGATTTGGGGGTCAGGATGTTGGAACTTAGGCTGAATATTTGCATTGATTTCAGAATGACAAGGCAGTTTATAGACTTCATCTTAACATTATCACTTCCAGTTCTATTTCCTAACCTTTGGGAGGCACTGAGCACTAATGGTGAAAGACCAGAAGAGCTGTGGGATGACACCAAGGTCATCATCCATGAAGAAAGCAAAAGGTCATTGCAAAGACAAGGGAGAAAGATCAAAATAGAAAGATCAAAGTCGGAAGAGACTATGAAAATTGCATTAGAACATTGAAAAGTCAAACAAAACGAAATGGTAAAGTAAAAAGGTTGAAAAGAAGATTTCACAAGGCAGTGTGAGAAAGAGCTTAAGTTAGAAAATAAAAAGGGAAGAACTTGCTTGGAATGTCTCAAGCTTAAAAAAATAAATTCAAGACTCAAAATGTCAGTAAATTGTCATAATTGATCTTGAATGATCCAGGAAACATCACATAAGGAAGACGCAGAGTCACTGTACCAAAAAGAATTGCCTTACGTTGAACCATTTCAGGAAGTAACATATGATGAGCCAGTGGTGATGACGGAGGAAGGTCAAGGTGCTCTGAAGGCGTTGGCAAAAAAAAAAATTCTCAGGAATTGACGGAATTTCAATTTCATATTTCAACAAACAGATACAGCCCCGGTTGTGCTCATCAGAAATTTGGAATTTTGGAAGACAGCTAGTTGGCCAATTGATTGGAAAATATTAATATTTGTTTACATTCCCAAAAAAGGTGTGTGGAAATAGAGTGTGGAAATTATTCAGTATCATCAGTCAATGCCAGGAAATTTGGAAGACAGCTGCTTGGTTGATTGACTGGAAGAGATCCATATTTGTTTCCATTCCCATGAAAGGTAATCTAGCTGAATGTGGAAATTATTGAAGAATATCACTATAGTACAGCTCTAGGGGCCTAGAGGATAGAAGCTGCGCTGTAATCCTGAGGCACATGGTCTGAGTCCACCAGCTACTCTGTGGGAGAAAGATGGATAATCTCCTCCTGTTTGATTAACTGCTCTGAAAACCCACTGGAGGGTCAGCTATGGGTTAGTTCTGCATCGATGGTACACAATAACAACAAGCAAAGTATTGCTAAAGATCATATAAAAATGGCTAGATCAAGTACATTGACAGGGAACTGCCAGGAATTCAAGCCGGGTTTAGAAAAGACCTGCCACCATGGATATCAGGGGTGATGTCAAATGGATCCTGGCTGAAAGCAGGGGCTACCAGAAAAATGTCTATTTGTGTTCTAGTGACCATGCAAAGACATGTGACTGTGTAGATCATAACACTGTGGCTAACCCTGAGATGAATAGAAATCTCAGAACCCTTAAATATATGTGAAACCTATACCTAGGCCAAGAAGCAGTTGTCTGAATAGAGCAAGGGATCACTGTGTGATTTAAAACCAGGAAAGGGTTGTATTCTTTCTCCATACCTATTCAGTCTGTCTGCTGAGCAAATAATTCACGAAGCTGGACTCTGTGAAGTAGAATGTAGCATCAAGATTAGAGAACGACTCATCAACAACTTGCATTATGCAGATGACACAACCTAGCTTGCTGAAAGTGAGTTTGTTGTTATGTGCCATCGAGTTGTTTGCGACTCATAGCGACCCTATGTACAACAGCCCTAAACCGTGCTCTATCCTGTGCCAATCTCATTGCCTCTGACAAACCCATCCCGAGTACCCCA
>NW_006399926.1:5297490-5315691 GCF_000299155.1 Elephantulus edwardii
GTTGCTTCTGAACATAAGGAGACAGCAGCATTACGATAGATGGAGAAAAGATTTACATTTTCAGTGATTTCATATTACTTGGATCCACAGTCAAGACACTTGGTATCAGCAGTCCTGAGATCAGCCTACATAGTACACTGAAAAAGTCTGCTGCTTCCAAAGTTCTGAAGAGTAATAACGCCAGTTTAAAGACTAAGGTGCCCCTGATTCAGGCCATGGTCTTTTCAATCACTCGCCATGCCTCTGCAAGCTGGATAATGAAGAAGGATGACAGAAGCAGAATTAATACTTTTGAGTTGTGGTGTTGGAGAAGATACAGAATATCCCATAGACTTCCAAAAGAACAAATCTCCCAATGAGATGGGTTAACACAGCGACTACAGCAATGGGCTCAAGCATACCAGAGATGACGAGAATGGACAGGATAGGACAGGGCTCAGGTCTGTTGTTCACAGGGTCCCTAAGAATCACACTTAACTTGGCAGCATCTAACAATACCAACAAGCCCTAATATCACATGCAAGTAAAATCTTGCTGAAGATTATTTAAACAATGACTAGAAGAGTACATTTCTGATTATCAAAATTTCAAGCTGCATTTTTCAGAACATCATGCTAGATGGAGAAAAGTTTGAAGTTGTCAATGATTTAATTTTTCTTGGATCCACAATGAGTGTATCTCTTGACACTATCAATCAAGATATCAAAAGATGTATTACATTGGATAAATCTGCTGTCAAGGATTTAAAGTGTTAAGGAGCAATGATGTTAGTTTAAAAATCAGGGTGCATCTGATTCAAGTTATGGTCTTTTCAAATACTGATTATGTATCTGAAAGTTGGACAAGTAACTAAGGATGAATGAATTGATGAATTGATGCTTTTGAGTTGTGATGTTGGAGAATAGCACTGAATGTCCTGACAGAAGAACAAACAAATAGGTCCTGGAGAAGGTGCAATAAGGAGGCAGAGATGATGACATTTCATCTCACATACTTTGGGCATGTTGTTAGGAGAGGTCAGTGCTTAGAAAAGGACATCATGCTTGCACAGATGGAGGGTCAGTGAAAGAGAGGAAGACCCTCAATGAGATGGATTGACATGGTGACTGTAACAATGGGCTCAAGTATATCAGAGGTAATGCGGATGGCACAGGATAGGGCAGAGATCAGATTTGTTGTTTATGGGGTTGCTATGAGTCAGGCAATTTGAGGGCATCTAACAACAGCGGCAATCTCTGGGAGGCATTGCTTAGCCAAGGCTTCTTTTAGACCAAGCTGAGTAAACCTTCTAAAAAGGCATTTTTAAACAAACAATTCTTCATCCAAACCAGAAATTCTGACTCATACTTCTTTGTTTTACAAGTAGCTAACCTTTGACGGAAAGAGTGAATTGTCTTTTCAGCAAAATCAGAAGTTTCTAGGTCAGACTGAATCAAACGAAGTTTCCATTCTGGCCTGCAGTCACCCACTTTAGTTGTGTTAGCACCTCTTCCCTAACTGAGCGGGCATTCTACTTGTTCAAACCAGGGCAACAACAATAGCTACAATTGTGGATGAAGTCACAGGAAGAACTCAAGCCAGGAATAGTGAAAAGAAATTGCCACTGAGAATGTGAGTAGGGAAGAGAGGGACAAAAGAATGCACCATTTAGTTTGCTACCTTCATCCTGTGGGTATTCTTTGGATTAAAGTAGTAAGAACAAAGAGAATGAGCTCAGCTGGCTGAAGTTAAAGACAGGGAGAAGGAGGAATTAGCTGCACAAAGAAGCCGTCTTTAATCTTGAACACCTGGGGTTATGAGATGGCTCGAGGTAGGGTGTGGGTTGTTTGGCAAGTTTCCTGTTAGATATACAGGGATGTGAGATGAAGGTGAGAAGTGAGGGAGGCAGTGGGAAGGGGAACGTGGGTGACAAACATCTGGAGAAGTTGCGGTGCAAGGAGCCGGTAATTGGGGTTTGTTATCTGGAAGCAGTACTGGCATCCACATCCTAAATAACATGCCTCCGGAAACTCTATGAACTTTGATAAATGTCGATAGTTGTAGAGGGGCTTCAGATCTTTTGTTCATAGGGTTACTATGAGTCGTGCTCGATTTGAAGGCAATCAACAACAATTACAACAACAACATGGATTGAGTTATGTCACCCTAAAGATATTTATGTATGTATGTATGTATGTATTTATTTATATCCTAACCTCTATCCCTGTGGATGTAATCTCACCAGAAATAGGCTTTTCTTTGTTATGTTAAAGGAGCTCTGGTGGCCTAGTGGATAGGGGGTTGTGCTGCTAACCTCAAAACAGGTGATTTGAACCCACCAGCTCCTCCATGGGAGCAAAAGGGCAATCTCCTCCCAAGTGATTTACAATCTCTGAAAACCAACTGGAGGGTCAGCTATGAGGAGGTTGTGACTTGATGGCAATGAGTGAGCTGTCGCAATAGTAAAGTCACATCAGTGTACAATGTGTCTGTTTAACCTATTTTTTATTTTAGATATAAAAAGAATAGATTAACCTCAGGAGTAAGCACAAATGAGTGCAAAGACTGATGTCACTTGGAGACTGAGATCACCAGAAAGTTTGAGAGGTTGGGCTGCAGTAGCTGAGACAAGAATTTCTCTCCAAAATCGACGCAGAGAGAAAGCCTTCCCCGACAGGTGGGCCCTGAATTTTTATATAAGAGAGAATAAACTGATGTCCTTTAAGCCACTGAGGAGAGATATTTTTCCATTACAGTAACTTGAACATGTAAGACAGGATGGGAGTAGGGCTTGCTGACTGTGCTTTAGGAATTCCTGGATGGTGCAAAATGGTTGACATGCTCTGCTGTTAAACAAAAGCTTGGAAGTTTATTCCACATGGAATTGGGAAGACAGTCTTGGAGAATTACTCTTGAAAAGTCAGCTGCTGAAAATGACATGGAGTATAATTCTATTTAGACACTCATGGAATCACTTGGAGTACCACTGATAACATTCCTGATGAGTATCTGACTACAAAGAATCGAAGCCTCTGACCTGTGGTGTTGGAGAAGGGTACTAAATATCCATCCTGTGGGCTGTCAGAAGAACACAAGAGTCTGTCTTAGAGGAAGGGAAACCAGCGTGCTCTTAGAGGTAAGGATGGAGAAGCTGCATCTCATATCTAGGTGGGTGGTCAGGAGGGGATCAGTCCTTAGAAAAAAGATATGCTGGAAAAAGTGGAGGGTCAGCAAAACAGTGGAAGACCCTCAACACAATGGATGGACACAGGGGCTGTAGCAATGGGCTTGAGAGAGATCTTGAGAATGGTGTGAGACAGGGGTACATTCAGACCTGCTATTCATAAAGTCAGGGCTAACTCGTGGTTGCTGTGAAGCTGAACACTGTGACACTGATGTGTCAAATGTGATAATGGTTACCCATGGTGGACAGTGTTTGGTGAAGCTCCCCGATTAAAACAATCTTAGAAGCAGGAGTGGCATCCACTTCTGAAATAGCTTGCTGCTGGAAACCCTATGAACCTGGAGAAAGGATGAAAGTTATATAAGTGTTCAGGTCTTTTGTTCATAGGGTCACTGTGAGTTGCCTATGACTTGACGGCACTTAACAACAACAACAACAACAACATTCATAAAGTCACTGAATTATAGGCAATTTGTTGGCAACTAACAGCAATAACGACAGCAGCAGCAGCACCACCACCACACTGTCTGGCATTCTGCTAGTTTCTTTGGCCTTAGTACCCTTTGTCCCGCATAGTAAAGAGAAGCACATTTTCACTTACCGGAAGCCCTGAACAGGACCTTCTTGGATGCAGGACCAGGGCCTTGCATACAGAGCGTGTGCAGACTGAAGTGTTGTCTGGCAAAGACCACCCCTTTTGGATGTTCATTAAGTCCATTTTCTCAGCCTCATCAACCCCGGGCAATGATCAGTTGATCTATTGACAGTCCTTCCAAATCTGCTACTTCCCAATTTCTCATTCCTTCTTGTTACGTATTTAGGCGTCAACTACAGCTCATAACAAACCCATGAACAACATAGTGGCACCTGGCCTGCCTCAGCCATCCTCACAATCTCTTCTGTGCATGAACCCATTGATACTGTATCTGTCCATCTCTGTGCCATTCCATCACATTAAAGGCCTTCTCTCTCCTGCTGAACCTCTACTTTTCCCCGCATGTCTTTTTTCCCCAACAACTAGCTCATCCTAACAACATGCCCAAAGTATGTGAAATGAAGTCTCAGCATTCTTGCCTCTAAAGAGTAGCATGCCAGTACTTCCTTCAGGACAGATTTGTTCTTTTCTCAGGCTATTTGATACTATTTGACAACACCACAATGCAAAGCCATCAGTTCTCGAGTCTTCCTTATTCATTGCTCAATTTCACATGCGTATGATACAACAGAAAGCACTATGATTTAGATCAGGGACACTTTAATCCTTAAAATGACACATTTACTGTTGAGTTCTTAAAAACCCTAAGGTCCTTGATAGCCAGCTTTCTCAATGCAATATGACTTTTGATTTCTTGACTGCTGCTACCATGGGTGTTAGGCTCCTTTTTCTTCTTCAATTTTTCCAGCCTCTTCTATGTAACTTCTCTTTCTTCCTCAGCAGAAGCTCAGCTAACAGCAACAGGAACGAGTGTAGCTGGGAAGCCTCATTCTTAGCATTATACGGGAGCAAACATAAACACATGCTTTTGTTATTTGTTTCACACACTATCAATGCATATATGTGAGTACCTACATCATAAGGAGCCCTTGTAACATAGCACATTACATATTGTACTTTTAATCAAGCTTTCACTGCAAGAGAAAAGTGGGCAGTCTCCTTGGTGTTATTGTTCACTCTCTAGACCTGTCCATTGTTTGGCTGAAGGTTCAGCCTTAGGTATTAATGCTTTCTGTGGATATTTTTCAAGCTGATAAAAACACTCTAATTTTATGCCTAGATGATGAGAGTGAGGAGAGAGCCGATTCCGTCTTGAAAGAACCGTTCTTGTTTGATGACTTTTGAGTGTTTTATTTAGGGGCTGCAGTGAAAAACTCTGGTGTTGGCTTGTCATTAGATTCCACTGAGGTGGCTTTTGACTTATCTAGAATGTTGAGTGCACTGTCCAGTCCTGTGCCCTTCGAATAATCAGTGATGTATGAATCCATTGTAAAGCGACTGTCAACTCACAGTTTTAAACAATCAATTCCCCTTGGTGTGTAATTTTCACATTCTAATCACCAGTAATTATCAATTATTCTTGACTGCAGGTTTGGTCAATTTTATATTGCAGAATTGGTAAAAAAAGAACAAAACTTCGGTTTCTTTAGTTTTAGCATTAGGGGTTGATGTGTAAATTTGGTTACTAGGCCAATATTAACGTCTTCTTTGTAGACATATGAATATTATCCAATCACTGACAGTATTGTATATTGCATTTCAGGAAAGATCTTGAAATATTCTTTTTTTGATGATGAATATGACTGACACCAGTTGTTGTCTCTGATACAGTAGACCATGTTGTTGTTGTGTACTACCGAGTCAGAACCGACCTATAGTTGACCCTATGGTGGATTTTCAGAGGCAGTTAATTGCATGGGAGGGGATGACCCATCCTTCTCCATGGAGCAGTTGGTGAATTTGAACATTTTTTCCAACGACTGGCTCATTTGACAACATGCCCAACGTAAGTGAAATGAAGTCTCAGCATTCTTGCCTTTGGGATTGCAGTGCAGTTTCTTACCAGTAGGCCACCAGAGTTCCCTGGTAGACCATATCATTATCTGATTCAGAATGGCCAATACCAGTCCATTTCATTTACGAGTGCCTAGGATATTGGTGTTTATGCATTCCTTTTTATTTTTAACAACTTTTGATTTTCCTAGAGTCTTAGTTTATACACTCCACATTCCAATTAGTCACATATGTTTGCAGTTGTTTCTTTTCATATGGAGTTTGGCCATATGAGCAGATGGATATTCTTAAAGCTTTACTCCATCCACATCAAGGCAGACTCTACTTTGAGGAGGCAACTTCTCTCTTGTATCATATTTTGAGTGCTTTCCAACCTGAGGAACTTATTTTCCGGCATTGTGTAAGACAATGATTTTTCACTGGCCAATTTATGGGACCTGCCAGGGAACTCTCTAGAGTACTGAAGAGCAACGATGTCAGGCTGGAGACTCAGGTGTGCTTGATCCGAGCTATAGTTTTTGTAGTTGTGTGCTATGCATTACAGAGCTGGACAGTGACAGGGATGATAGAAAGAGAATTGATGCCTTTGAGCTGTGGTGCTGGAGAAGAGTGTTGGATATACCATGGACTGTCCTGTCCTCCAGGTTTGTCCTGGAGAGGATGAACCCCGGCTGCTCCTTGGAATCAGGATTCTGAAGCTTCGTCTGACATACTTTGGACATGTTGCAAGGAGGGACCTGTCCTTGGAGAGGGACATCATGTTTGGGAGAGCGGAGAGACAGCACAGTAAAGAAAGACCCTCGATGAGATCGATTGATTCAGTGATTGGGGTTGGGGTTGTGGGAGTAGAAGTATCAGAGGCAGTGGGATTGGCACAGGACAGAGCAGGGTTTAGGGCTGTAGTACATAGGGTCGCTATGAGTCACAAGCGACTTGATGGCACATCAACAACAACAACCACCATTTACATAGAAGCAGATTAAGTCTTTGTTTTAGTTTAGACACTCCACTGAATCCTGCCCATCGTAGGTTACCCTGCTAGTGTTTGAAACGGTCAGCCTACCTTCCAGCATCACAGTGTCACATATGCCACCACAGTACAACAAACTGATGGATGGGAGTGTGGTCCATGTCCCAGGCTTGATCAGGAATTACGTTTCCTAAGGGACTTTTCAAGAAAGTGAGAGGAAATTTTAAAACAGTTTGTGTTTTTCTAGGGAGCTCTGGTGGCCTAGAGGCAACAAGCTGCACTGCAATCCCAGAGGTATGCGGTTCGAATCCACCAGATGCTCCGTCGGAGAAGGCGGGGCAATCTTCTCCTGTATCAGTCAGATCTGATTTGACGGTACACACAAAAAATAATAAAATAAAATTTAAAAATATTTTTAAAAAGTTTGTTTCAAAATGTTAAGAGAGGAGACAGCTGACTCCTTCAAGTAAACTTACCCATTTCTTTTTTGATAAACTTTTGGGTATTTTATTTAGTTTTGTTTTATTTGAGTACTTTCTTTGCCCCAAAATTCCGAGATAAGCTTCCCCTTTCTTTTCAGGACTTTTCTTTGAGGTTAGAAGTGAATGGGAATGAGCAAGTCGGAAGCCTGGAACCCAAACCATCTTCCCTTTCAAGTGCGTGGCCGGGTGGAGCTGACCGGCTCTTTAGCGCCCCCTGCCGTCCAGGGGGACGGTGAGTGCCAAAAACAAAGGATTGTCTGGAAAATCCCTTGGAGAGACATTGAGACAAAAGCTAGTTGGGGAGGAGGCCAGCTCTCTCGGAGCCTCTTCAGGACCAAACCTTGTCATATTGACGGATAGTCCCACAGAGCAAGCAAAGAGCGGACTAGGCGTCTCAGCCCTACTTTATTCTCATTATTGTAAAATTTCTTTTTCTGGCAAAAAACTCTGTTATTTATTGTTGTGTACTGTAAAGTCATAGCTGATCCTCTGGCAGTTTTCAGAGGCAGTTAATCAAACTGGAGGAGATTGCCCATCCTTGACCTCGAATGTGTGACTTCGGGATTGCATCACAGCTTCTTGACTCTAGTCTACCAGATCTCCCAGCTTCAAATATTATATTGCTTCTTTTTTAAAAAAATGTGATTTTAATGAACGCTTATAGAATAGTTGGATTTCCATTCATTGTTACACATTTTCCTCCCTACCCCCAGTTCACTTTAAAAATAAAAATTCATTTATTGTCGCATAATTTTCTCCTTTGTGTTATTTCTTTTGACACTCACAAAACAAATCCTACCTCTAAGATTGTGCACAAGGCCTATCACAATTTGATCACAGTCTCTTTTTGTCCTTTTAATTGTTCTGCAATTTCCCCTGTTCCTTAAGTCTAGACCTGTGTCCTGAGCTGGGATATTCCTTGGCATAAGAAGACGAACGAAGCCCTTCTGCTGCAGTTACCTGGGGAGAAAACTGAGACTATGAAAAGTTGTTAGGTGTAAAGTGTTATGTGGTCTGATGGCTCAGGCACAGGGATAACAGCTAATGTAGGGGCCCCTTGAAGATTTATGCTGAAAACAGGTGACAACACGAAGGCCAGTGCTAATATTTTACAAAAAGGATGTTGAGGCTGTTTGTACAGGTTAGATGCGTTTTCCTCATCTAGGAAAACTGATTGTTGTGGCTAGTTTTATTTGCTAGTGAATATTTTAGGTAGAAACTCCGTCACGGTTCCAAATTACTATAAAGTACCCATGCAAAATCTACACAGACCAAGAAACAATTGTTCAAACAGAACAAGGGAACACTGCATGGTTTAAAATCAGGAAAAAAAAATGTGTATCAGTCAGTGTTGTATCCTTTCTCTAATTCAGTCTCTTTGCTTAGTAAATGATTCGAGAAGCTAGACTCTATAAAGAAGAGAATGGGATCAGGATTGGGGGAAGAAGACTCTTCAGCAGTCTGCATTATGCAGATGACACAACCTTACTTGCAGAAAGTGAAGAGGACTTGAAGCACTTACTGCAGAAGATCAAAGACTACAACCTTCTATACGGATTACATTTCAATATCAAGAAAACAAAAATCCTCACCACTATGCTAATAGTGTCAATGTCAATGATTTAGTTTTACATGAATCCACAATCAACACTCATGGTAACAGCATTTGTTATTGTTATGTGCCATTGGGTCACCTGTGACTCATAGTGACCCTTGGTACAAGAGCCCTAAACTCTGCTCTGTCCTTTGCCAATCTCATTGTCTTTGACCCACCTACTCCCACTATCCCAATCACTGAATAGATCCATCTCATCAAGGGTCTTCCTCTCCTGCACTGTCCCTCCACCCTCCCAAACATGATGTCCTCCAAGAACTGGTCCCTCCTTGCAACATTTCCAAAGTATGTCAGACGAAACTTCAGAATCCTTGACTCTAAGGAGCAGCCTGGTTTCACTCTCTCTAGGACAAACCTGTTTGTTCTCCTAGCAGTCCATGGTATATATACTCAGCACTCCTCTCCAGTGTACCACAGCTCAAAGGCATCAACTCTCTTTCTATCATCCCTTGTCACTGTCCAGCTCTCCGATACACAGCATGCAATGGTGAAGACTATAGCCCGGATCAAGCTTACCTTAGTCTTCAGCCAGATGTGAAAATATTTTATTGCATTGGGAAAAAAATCTACTGTCAAGCTCCTCTCCAAAGTGCTAAAGAGCATGGATGTCAGTTTAAAAACTAAGGTGCACCACCAGATCCAAGCCGTGATATTTTCAAATGCTTCCTGTACATCTGAAAGTCAGATAATGAGTAGGGATGACAGAAGAATCAATGTTTTTGAATGGCGGTGTTTGAGAATAGTACCTAAGATGCTCTAGACTGTGAAAAGGACAAACAAGTGTGTCTTGGAGAAAGTGGCGCCAGGATGCTCCTTAGTGGCAAGGATGGTGAAACTTCATCTCACATATTTTGGGCATGATGTCAGGAGGGGTCATCCTTGGAAAAAGACATTATGCTGGGAAAGAAAGAGAGGAGGACCTTCAACAAGATGGATGGACCCAGTAAGTGTAACAATGGGCTTGAGCAAATCAGAGATCATGAGGATGGCACAGGATAGAGCAAGGTTCAGACCTATTTTCAAAGGGTCACTATGAGTAGTCGACTCAATGGCTCCCTAACAGTATCTGGTATCGTCCACAGGGAGTTATGCAGCCTCACCTCTCTGGCTCTTTGGCTCTGTGTGAGAAAGACGGGCACTTTTATAGCCTCGGAAACCACTGGAGGCTCAGCTATGAGTCTGTTCCACAATGACTTTGAGGGTCCTTCCTATAGAGACCAATTCATTCCTCTGCCCTGCACTGCTGGCTAAGAGCGCCCTCTGCTGGCAGAAAGAGGCGTGGTCCACATGGCAAGTGCTTGTCCTGGTCCGGTCCTGCCACGCACTTTCACATCTTTGTTGATTTAGTTTCTTCTGTCTCTTGCAAAGGACGATGGAATCTTGTTTCCCGCTCACATGTCCCCTCCTTTGTGACACTTTTCTCAACTTTCAGGTGCAGGTAAGTGTTTTCTATCCTTATCTCCCTCCTTGTCATTTATTGACTATACTTTTCTGCAATGGTCCTTATTACACTGCTGTAAGAATCTATTCACCAGCCTGCACAGCTTAGACTTCTCCGTTCATCCAACCCCCTGTCCTGACACTCAGACTGTGGACAATTCATTTTAAGGGACCTTACTGTTCTGTTCTTCATTTAGTCGGACGCTGCCACATAGTCTTTCACTACTGTTGGGTTGGAACTGACTCATCACTGACCCTCCAGCGGGTTTTCACAGGCTGTAAATAACATGGGAGGAGATTGCTCATCTGTCTCCCTTGGGACAGCTGATAGATTTGAACTACCTGTCTTTCAGTTGGTAGCGCAACATCTTACCACTAGGCACAGCACTCCCCTCATTGGGTTTACGAGGTTGTAAATGGAAGGAGATTATCCTTCTCCAGTTTAGCAAAGTGTGGATTCAGCACCAGGGAGGCACTGCTTCTGCATTAGCAGCCCAGCTCCCTCCAGACTAAGCCACCCGAGCTCCCCTAGCTTGCTAAGCTTTTGTTGAGTGGATACACAAATGCCAGTGTGGTGCAGGGTTGGGGGTAAAAGACCGCTACAGGGAACTGAGAGAGCTCTGCTGGCCTAGTGTAGGGGGTAAGGGGTTGCAGTGTCAACTCCAAGGCAGGTGCTTTGAATCCACTAGTTGCTGCTCCAGAAATAAATGGATAATCTCCTCCTGTGCAGTTTATAGTCAGTTTCAACTTGACAGCAATGAGTGAGTGAGAGGGAACAGGTGGCAGGGGCATTGATGTGGGCCTCTGGTTCACACAGATCCTTGGCGATGCATTTCACTTTGAGGCAGGAGGATGGAGAACTTGAGGACTGGAGGTCAGGCACAACAGGCAGTTCCCTGAGATGGCAGTGCCAGACGTGGGTGGTAGGAGTTGTGTATGAGCTACCGTGTTAGGAATCTGGCCAGAGCTCTGTCCTGGTGGGAGAGTCAGTGGGAGAGACAGGGCTGACACAAGGCCAAGAACTCTGCGATAACGTGAACTCCACAAGTTCCAAACACTACCCATTGTATTTGCTGCCATGTCCTTCAGTTCACTGTGCCTCGTGGGTGGAAGGCACTTAGTAATCAGCCAGTTGAGGGGTTGCAAGTAGAGACAAGATTCTATTCCTTCCAAATCCTCCTTATTAAACCCACTTACTACTCTCATTCTTCTCTTTCTCTGGATAGAATCTTAGCACGCTCAAGTTTTTCTAGACATTCTGAGGTCTCTATTTCCAGGCTATGAAAAGTCCAGGCCAAATTCTATTCTCTCATCCTGTCTCTCTTCCTGTCTCATGAGCAGGACAGGGGTAGGTGGATAGCCTGTTAACGCTTCCCACCTTGTCCTCTCACCTCTCCTTTTCCATCTGGGGTTGGGGAGAGGAGAGAAGAGTCACAAAGGTCTTACTCGACCAGTGTGTTTGTAATCTTGTTCTGGCATCTTCACCTGGTGGTGGGTGTTCAGAGGCTGTTTTGGGTGCAGGGCTGCTTTTGTGTTTGCCAGAGCTCCCCCTGCTGGCTGTGTGGGTGTAGTTTGTTGCTCAGATGCTTCCTTCAGTTGACCATTTACAGTGCCCACCTCTCACTCCTTGACCTCCTGCCAAAGTCTCCATACTGTGGTCCTGCTAACTTGTGATCATGTCCCTTTTTGTAGGGTCCATCTGGCTTACAGGACCCAGGCAATTGTTTCACCCTTGGCTGATGCAGCTTCACTCCCTTGCAGCTCTCTTTTGATCTGCTATTGTAAGGAGAGACAGTTCTTTAGAGAGGGACATCATGCTGGGCAGAGTGGAGGGACAGCGCAGGAGGGGAAGAGCCTCTATGAGGTGGATTGATTCAGTGACTGGGGTAATCGGGATGGGTGTGTCAGAGGCAATGAGATTGGCACAGGATAGAGCAGGGTTTAGGGCTGTTGTACATAGGGTCGCTATGAGTCGCAAACGACTCGACAGCACATAACAATAACAACAACAACAACATTATAACTCTTGGCCTCTCACTTGTAGATTACTTTTTGAGGTGGGAGCCAGGAACCATTTTTTTCATTCTTCACAGTTTGAGAATCCTCCTGTCCTTGCCCTTCATAGCGGCGGTAAGGGTGGACACACACATTGTGCCTTTGCCAAATCCTTCTACCTCACTTCCCTCCCCCTTCTGAGCAACTCTCCAGCCTTGCCTTTCCTGGAGATGAGGGAGAGAGAGAGCCACTCTGTTGGTTTTTTGTTTTGTTTTGTTTATTCATTCCTAGCCCATTCACCATAGATGGTTAAGTGTCTCTTTTTAGAATGTGTATAGAATCAACACCATTTGTCTTTTGTTTTGGAGTCCCTGGGTCAACATGCTTACCTACTAACCAGAGGGTTGGGGGTGCCTCAGAAGAAAGGCCTGACAATCTACTTCTGAAAAATAAGCCACCGAGTTCCCCTTCCCCTTCCCGTAGAGCCAGTAGTCTGTGGTGAGCAACAGACGCTGGTCTCTATCCTGTAGGATGGGGTTTATTAAAGTTGTTAAGAACAAGGTCTGTGTCAAGAGATGCCAAATGAAACTTAGGAGAGGATGACAGAGAAGTTTGTCTCAGTTAGCTAGTGTTGCTGTGACAGGTGCCGCAAGTAGATGATTTTAACAGACATTTATTATTTTACCATTTAGGAGGCTCTAAGCCCAAATCCAGGGAGCAAGCTCTAGGGGATGGCACCCTCGCCCTTTGTGGGTTGTGGAGAAAAGTCTCTTTCCTTCAGTATTAGTGGGTTTTCATTCCTTGGAGGTCTCCATGTATCTTGGCCTTTTCTGGTGTCATGAAGCTTCTCAGGTCCAAAAAGACACACTCCACTCTTGGCGACTCTCCCTTGATGGTACTGTCTCCCTATTTTTGCTTGCTTCTCTTCCTTTTTTATATGTGTAGAGAGACAAAAGTATTATAGGCCACACTTTAGGGAAATTTCCTTTATGTTGGATCAAGGTTGTGAAGAGATTAAGGGGTATTATATTCCACCTTTATTTTTTTTATCAGTGTTTATTAGATCTGCGGGGTGGGGTTGTTTGTAGCTTCCGTATTATATCACCATGCACATGTATTTTTGGGTGAAAGAACTCAATCTGTGACACAATTACTACTGAGAACACTTGGTAATCCAGGACAAAAATACATCCAACACACTCAAATACAGGAGGGTAGTTCGTGTCACTAAAAGAGCTATCATTTGCCAGATAGTCTGTGCAGTTTATGCTCACAAACTCCCAGTGTAAGGTGTGAAAGTCAGCCTGGCAAGAAGATGAACATGCTTCTAACAAACAATTTTCTCAATACAGACAGAACAATGTAACTACAGACATGATGGAGGAGATGTATTTAAAAAAGGTACGACTCTTCTTCCTCTTCTGGAGACGCTGTGTAGAGGCATTCAAAATGGTCCAGCGTTGGACCCACCATTGTAGGCTGTCTTACTACACAGCATCTAACAAAACCAGGCTGTCCCGAACCTCTGGTAACAGAATTATTTACCTTTATACCAAGAAGGTTGGAAAAGCACAAACATCTGCATGTGGTGGTCCCCGGGCCAACTAAGAGGGGTTCGTGCTGTGGGAGCTAAAGTTCTCATGAGGTTTTAAAGAAAAAAAAAATCAGCAGAGCTTATAGTGGTTCTGTGTCTGCTAAGTGTGTCCATGACAGGATCAAGCGTGCTTTCCTTATTGAGGAGCAGATAATTGTTGTGAAAGTACTGAAGGCACAAGCACAAAGTCAGAAAGTTAAAGAAAAAATGGTGCATCTTTGGTAAAAATCATATGACTTGTTCTGTTAAAAAAAAAGAGGTACATACTGTTATATGAAAGAATATAGTTTATGAGAAGAAGCCCAAGGAAGATGTTAAAAGAACAAGAGGTAAGATGACCCCACAATGTCTCTTGTCCAGTAGAAATATTGAGACAGACAAACTTCCTTAGAGCTCAGGGGTGGGCTGCTGAGAGCTAAACCAAATCACAGTGCTTAATGAAGATTTTTTTCAGAGAAAGACAATAAACTTATTGATCAAGGAAAGAAAGAAAGAAAAATCCACCACTGAAAACTCTATCAAGTGCAATTCTGCTCTGACCCACAGGAGGGTGTGATGAGTTGAAGCTGGCTCCACTTCAACCCTCAGCTCAACGCCATGGAGTTAGCACCAACTATTGCTGACCCTCTGGTGGTTTTCCTGAGACTCTAAATCACACTCAGTCTCGCTGCAGTGAGCTGGCAGTACAACTTGCTATGAACTACACCACCAGAATTCCCTCCCAGGACAACTGGTTACCATGCAAGATGAGGATTAATGAGAGTGTTTGGTGGCAGCAGGAACTTTATTATGGTAGCATCACCATTGGTGCTATTATTGCTCCTGGGAGGTGAAGATACCTGTGGATGAGGCATAAGCAGCTTGACTTGACTGGAAGTAACCGGAGGAGGATGGATGGGAAGCTGAGATATGGCGTGAGGAATTAAATGCAGAGGTGATGCCAGTTGCAGTTCCTGGTTAGGGGAGTTGCTGAAGGAGAGCTGGCCCCTCATCTATCTTTGAGGATGTATGGTCAGTTTGGCTGGGGAATCTACCAGTCTCTCACTGTGTCTGTGCTTGGAGAGTCAAGACCAGCTTGGCCTGTGCTCATCCCCGGGCTTGGCCTTCTGTGTGTGGCCTTGGTGAGTGGGAAGAAAGCTGCCTGTTTCTTCCTTTTATCCTCTCTTTTTAGGGCCAGTCCCTCCTGTTTTGCCAGGCAGCTGACTCATGGGCTTCCTGAGTTCTCTGGTAAAAAATGTTACAGGCTTCCCTGCCCTGACCTTGGACATGGAAACTCTTGTTCATGGAGCCAGCTGAAACAAAGGAAACCAACTGAACAAACTCATGAGTCAAACTGAACCTCCAAAAATTCAGTAAGTCCAGAAAGTCCTGGGAAGGGTGGAGAGGGCCAGGCCATGTAGTTCTGGTGGGCTCCCAGCTATACTGCTCAGCCCTGCCCCTGATGTTGTGGATCTTGGCCAGACTAATTTTATTCAGTCCCACCTCATATTTGAACAGAGAAAGCAAGCGACTGAGGGTGGTCAACCAGCCATCCTAACCTGGGTATAATGCAGTTGTGAACGTGAAGGCTAAATAGCAAGAGGGGGCTCACAGATGAGAAGAAGGTATACTTGGAACAGAGAGGATAGAGTCAGATGATGTGGCTTTTAAAAGGCTTGCAATCATGTCTGGAAACTGTGCTGGGGTTTCAGTACAAGGTTAAGAATATGAGGAGAAACTGGGGACCCTGCTCAGAGAATAAACCGCAGTCTAGCATCTTCTGGAATGTTCTGTGGAAACAGAAGTCTTTGGGTCCTCTGCAAAAAGTATCAACTTGACACAAATGAGTAGGAGTCTTGATGGTGTAATGGTCCACTTAGTGAATCCAGGGGAGAAAGACTTAGTGACCTGCTTCCAAGAGTTTACAGTCAGTCTAAGAAATCCCATGGGACACAGGGTCATGTGGGTCACTATGAGTCATTGGGCAAATCTGGGTCCCTTTCTTGCCTTTTTCTTTAATTATTGGTATTTTATTGACTCATGTAAGGGTCAGTGCAGAGACTTTAGGGAGCTGTGGTGGCCAAGTGTGTAAGAAGTTGTGCTGTCAACTGGTGGGCAATTCAAATTCACCAGTTTCTCTGAGGGAAAAGGATGGACGAAGTCTTTCTGGGTGATTTACAGTCTCTGAAAACACATCAGAAAGTCAGTCATGAGTTGGTCTGACTTTATGTCAATGACTTGTTAGCAGAGACATCAGGAACCTTTTGAACATGGTTCTTAATATATCAAAAATCTAAAAGCCTATGTTCAACAATGAACGAAGGAAAACCCAACTTTTCTGTAAATTTTCATTAAAATTTAAAAAACCCTAAAAGTCACAAAATTATATTTTTTCCTAAAGTCTTGTGACTTTCTAACTTTACATATAGAGGCATATTATCATTAAGAAGATAGCAAATCCAGTGCCTCCCATTGTTGATAAACACTTACATTGTTAAATCTCACTAATTCACAATTTAATACACACAATTTAAATTTTAACCATTCACAGCACACAATAAAGTTATTAGTAAGTACAGTTTTACAGCACATAACAAAGCTATAGGGTTATCAGAGAAAGGAGGAGAAAAATTAATAAATTATAAAAGGAAAACTGTGATTAGGAAAACAGGACAGCCACGACCAAAGACGTTCTAAAATAATGCACACAGTTCTGATAGGGAGAGCCATGAGGAGGGGATGGTTTCCTTTAAGACAGAATGTTATTAAAAAAATAACATGGAAATTTATTACCGTGGAATTGGAACTGACCCATAGCTGACCCTCTGCCAAGTTTTCAGAGGCAGTAAATCACACAGGAGGAGATTGCCCATCTTTCTCTTGTGGAGCAACTAGTATAGTTTTAAATAAACAATTCAAGTCACTAATGCATGATCATGTCTCCAAATTGTCATGAAGTATGCTTTGCGTTATTGTAGTTGTTAGGTGCTATCGAGTCAAGTATGACTCATAGCGACACTGTGAACAACAGATCTAACCTCTGTTCTATCCTGTGCCATCCTCATATTTTCTTATACACTTGAGCCCATTGCTGCAGTCACCGTGTCAATTCATCTCATCGAGGGTCTTGCTCTCTTTTGCTGATCCTCCACCTTTCCAACCATGGTTTCCCTTTCCAATGGATAGCCTCTCTTTCCTCTATCTCAGGGAATGTTACATTGACACCCAAAACAATAAAAAACCTCCCATAACACCTGGCTCTACCTAAAAATATGACAACCAACAAATTACTTCAATTCTTTAAAAAGCACTTAGATGTTTAAAAAGTATGATTTCCTTCATAAAAGTGTTTCTAAAACTACTAAAAAGTGCTTTTGCAAAATGTTACATACCATTGAGTCAAAATCAACTCATAGTTTACCCTCCAGTGGATTTTCAGTGGCTGTAAATTGCATGGGAGGAGATAGACCATCCTTTTCCTGTGGAGAAGATTTGAAGAACAAATTCAAGCCTCAAGTTGTAATACTTAAGGATGCTTTGGGCACAATATTAAATGACCCAGGAAGCATTAAAAGAAGATGGAAAGAGCATGCAGAGTCATTGTATCAAAATGAATTGGCAGACACAGAAGAATTTCATGAAACAATGTATGAGCAAGAGCTTGTTGTGATGAAGGAAGAAGATCAAGTGGCTCTGAAAGAATTGGCAAAAAACAAAGTCCAAGGAACTGATGGCTTACTAACTAACATATTTCAACAAACAGATGCTACCCTGGATGTGCTCACCAAGTCGTGCCAAGAAATCTGGAGGACAACCACCTGGTCAACTGACTGGGAGATTCCATTCCAAAGAAATGTGATCTGACAGTATGGAAATTATTGAACAATATATTTAATATCACATGCAAGCAAGATTATTCTGAAGATTATCCCAAAATGACTGGAACAGCACATCAACAGAGAACCGTCAGAAGTGCAGGATGGGTTTAGAAGAGGCCGAGGTACTGGGGATAATGTTAGGAGGACCTTGTGTGAAAGCGGGGAGTACCAGAGGAATGTCTATCTGTGTTTCATTGACTATGCAAAGGTGTTTGACTGTGTGGATCACAACAAATTGTGGCTAATTCTGAGAAGAGTAGGAATCCCACAATACTTGATAGTGCTAATATGAAACCTATACTTGCACCAGGAGACAGTTGTCAGATCAGAGCAAGGAAACACTGCATGGTTCAAAATTGGGAATGGTGTATGCCAGGGATGTGTCCTGTCTGCATACCTTTACAAACTATATGATGTTGTTGTTGTTGTTATGTGCCGTCGAGTCGCCTGCGACTCATAGCGACCCTATGTACAACAGCCCTAAACTCCGCTGTCCCGTGCCAATCGCACTGTCTCTGACACTCCCATCCCAATTATCCCAGTCACTGAATCAATCCACCTCATAGAGGGCCTTCC
>NW_006399926.1:5316752-5317372 GCF_000299155.1 Elephantulus edwardii
ACATCAGCTACAATATCTCTAGTACCACGACCCCTTCTGAAACCAGCCTGGACTTCTGGTAGTTTTCTGTTGATGTGCTGTTCCAGTCATTTTTGAATAATTTTCAATAAAATCTTGCTTGCATGTGAAATCAGTGAAATTGTTCTGTAGTTTCCAGAACAGATTATCCAGGAGGCTGGGCTCTATGAGGAGGAATGTGGCATCAGGATTGGTGGAAGACTCATCAACAATTTGTGTTATGCAGATGACACAACCCTGCTTACTGAAACTGAGGAGGACCTAAAGTGCTTGTTGTAGAAGGTCACGGACTGCAGTCTTCAACATGGATTGAAGCCTAACATCAAGACAACAAAGATTCTCACCACTGGACCAATTGGCAACATCAGATGGTGAAGAGATTGAGATTGTTAACAGCTTTGCTAGGCTCCACAATCAAAGCTCTTTGTACCAGCAGCTAGAAAAGAAAAAGATTAATTGCACTGGGAAAGTTTGCTGTCAGAGATATCTCCACAGTACTGAAGAGCAACCATGTCAGTCCGGAGACTAAGGTGTGCCTGATGCATGTTGTTTGCAATCACTTGCTATGAATCAGAGAGCTGGACAATGACTAGGGAGGATAG
>NW_006399926.1:5320917-5329993 GCF_000299155.1 Elephantulus edwardii
AAAAAAAAGCAAAAAAGAAACACAGATTGCCAGCCCTCACCCCCAGAATTTCCAACATAGTGAGTCTGCGATGGGGCTGAAAGCCAGCAAGTTCTGGGTCTGCAGGAAAAAGACCTAGGAATCTGTTTCCTTAAAGACTGAAACCTCAAACCTCTAGCCTGCAGTTGAATGTATTCCAGCTCCCAGTGACCCAATGGTGCTGTTATTAGGTGCTGTCGAGTTGAGTATGACTCATGGCGACCCTATAAACATCAGGTCGGAGCCCTGTCCCATCCTGTGCCATCCTTATCATCTCTGACACACTTGAACCCATTGCTATTAGTCACTGTGTCAATCCGTCAAACCGAGGGTCTTCCTCTCTTGTGCTGATCCTCCACCTTTCCAAGCATGAAGTCCCTCTCCAAGGAGTGCCCCCCGCCCCCGGTTTCCTCAAGACTAAAAATCTCTACAGAAATATCACCACATCTTTCACCTGTGGAGCAGCTTATGCATTTGAACTGCCAATCTTTCAGTTAGTGTCTGAGCACTTAAACACTGTCCCACCATGCATCTTTAAAAAGAAATCAGTTTTATTCCTACAGACCAGCAACACAGAGTTAGGAAAAAGGAATAATGCCTTTGGTTATAATAAAATCCACTGTCATGAGGCTGTTCTCAGTGACCCTACAAGATAGGGCAGAACTGGCTCGCCTCTCGCTCTCAGAGCAGGTGGTGGGTTGGTGGTATTGTGAATCTCTTGGTTGGCAGTCCAGTATTTAATCCATTGTGGTCGCTGAGTCATAGTCAAGTTGACAGCATGTAACCACATGACAGCCAAGGCTCTGTGCCATTTGTTACAGAACAAAACAAATTGCAATAGCTAAGAATCCACTTAGGAAACAAAGTACTTTAATCACTGTACAAACCACAGTTTCTCTGTAAAGATTTCAGGATAGAAAATTACTTTGTCGTGGGGGTTGATATGAATAGGAAGTGACTCTATGACATCTAATAGTAGTAATAATAACAAATAATACCAACAAATTCCTAGGTGCTGCTGTTCTGAGAGCCATATTTGAGAACCCCTGTTCTAGAGGTCTGCTTCTGGGTAGGTCCAGAGACCTGGTGTTGGGGAACTCTTTGTGTTTTTTTCTCTTCTCAAAGATTAATTACATTGGGAAAATCTGCTGTCATGGACCTCGATGTCAGTCTAGAAACAAAGGTGCTCATAATCTAGGCCATGGTCTTCTGAATTACTTGTTGTGCTTCCGAGAGCTGGACAATGACTAAACATGGCAGAAGAAGAATCGATGCCTTTGAGTTGTGGTGCTGGAGAAGAGTCTTGAACATACCATGGACCGCCAAGAGAACAAATGGATCTGTCCTGGAGAGGGTGAAACCAAATCTCTCCTTAGAGGCTAGGATTTTGGAGCTCCATCTCATGTATTTTGGGCATGTGACCAGGAGAGACTGGTTGTTGGAGAAGGACGTTATGTTCAGATGGGTGGAGGGACAGTGCAGGAGAAACTCTGGATGAGATGGATTGATACGGTATCTGGGGCAATGGGGGTTAGTGATACTGCAGGGCAGGGTTCAGAGCTGCTGTGTACATAGGGTCACTATACACTGCAGGCATCTCAACGGTATGTAACAACAAAAGCATACTATATTGGTTGTTTTTTATTTAAGCCTCATGTTTAGAGTTAACAAGACCTTGGGGAGGGCCTTTGTATTTAGAGTCAGTTTTTATTATATCTTGGAAGAACATTTCTTTAAGTGGTACAGCACTCTTCTGCCAATATGCTGTACTAAAGTCATTCTGAGTTGCTGTGATGCTGAACCTTATGACACTGGGGTGTCAAATGCCATAATGGTTACCCATGGTGGACAGTGTTTGGTGGAGCTCCCAGTTTAAGACAGGTTTGGAAGCAGGAGTGGCATCCACTTCCTAAACAGCATGCCTCTGGAAACTCTGTGAACTTTGATAAACAGCAGTGGTTGTAGAGGATCTTCAGGTCTTTTGTTCATAGGGTCACTATGAGTCATGCTCGACTTGATGACAATCAACAACAATAACAATTTTCACCAAGTGGTATAAGGATGCCTCCTTCAGTCCAGGCAACTGGATTTCAAAGCATGGATAATTCTAAATTCCAGTTTCTCTGTCCTAACAACTCAGAAGAGTTTACATGGGGCAAAGAGTGGGAGCAGGGAGCCCTGGGATCTCATATTAAGTTTTAGGCCCAAGGTAGGTCCGTCTTAGTGTGAACAGAACCAGTACTTGTTAGTGCAGCAAGAGGGTGACACTGGGCCTGGAGACTGACTCCATTGAACCTCTCACCTCACTCAGCTCATGTGGAAACCCAACACTTCAATGTCCCAAACAGATGATGGGACCCAGACACCCAGATGGTGCTGGTGTTGTGTAAAGGATAATCTCACCTCTCTCATTATGTCAGCAAAGAGTCTCCCATCACAGGTCTGCTATCAACTGGACAATATTCTTGCACAATTTACTTTATTTTTGTGTCTGCATTCCTGTTTGTCAACCTGTCTATTTATAGCAACCAAGACCCTGCATTCCTATTTACTCTTCCCAATCTTTCTAGATCTGATCTTTACTTTCCCAGTGCTGTTGTAACAAACAGTACAAGTAGATGGTTTTAAAGAGCAGAAATTTATTCCCCCCCCCCCCAATTCTGGAGGTTAAAAGTTCCAAATCAGGGTCTCAGCTATATTGATTATAGGTGGTCTTGTGTGTTCCCACTCCTCTCCTGCCAGTTCCACGTGCCTTTCTTTGTGTCTAGTCTGCTCTTTTTATGTGGTTGTCCATTCTAATTAGTATAACAAGGAAAACATGATTTTCAAATAGGATTACACCAAAAGTATAGGAGTTAAAATTAAAGATATATTTTGAGGGGTGCAATTTAATCTAGGAAGAGAACACAACTCCCAAAGAAGAAGTTGTGAGAAAAGAAGTCAAGCGAAGAGAGATAAAAGAAGGAACTGTAGGTGGCATATGGTCTTGTGATTGTAGTAATTGTAGTGGCTGCTATGAATGTCTGTGAGGACTGCCAACTTAAGACACAGAAGGCATGGATCATTAGATTAGGAGGACTAGGTGGAGGGGAGGTATGAAAAACAACAACTAAACAACAACTATAACAATTCTGAAACATCTATTTGCAAGAAGCTGCATTGTAATACCAAAAGCACACAGTTTGAATCCACCAGATGCTCTGCTGGAGAAGGAGGGGCAATCTCCTCCTGTGCCAGTTGGATCCAATTTGACAGTACACAACAAGAAACAACAACAACAATAACAACAACAAAAATTCTGAAACGTATGCTACAGCCACAGCTTTCCCAGCATGGACTAGTCTTTTAAGTTGCTGAACATGTTATCATTAATATCTGAGTTAATATTCACTGTACAGAGACATTATATTCATAATGTTAGCCTCTATCACATAATGCACTTTTTTTAAGGTTATATAAAAGGGTCACACATTTCTTAACATCATTCCAAATAGATGAGAAGGTTAAAGATATAATTACTCCAAGCACTGTAGATAAAGTATCAAGTGGTAGAAACTAAGTGGAAACAAATTCGAAGTTATGATAAAATATACTCTTCATTCTTCCCCCACCTCCCACTCTACTCTTCTCTCATTTGATTAAATAAGAAGGTGAAACTCCAGGTACTTTGTGACCTGATACTTCTTGGGGACCAGTCATAGTGATAATACCTTTATAAACAACATGGTTAATCCTTGCAAGGTATGATTATTGTCATTTCACAAATGAGGACACAGGCTTAAGAAGGTAAGAAACAAGTTCAAGATTATAGAACTTGTTGGAGGTGAAGTACCTGTGTGTACATTCAGGGAGGTCTGACTCCACCACACCCTGCTGTGTTTAGAGTTTGCATTATGGACTTTTGATCTGTTCCTGAGGAATAGACCAGAACAAATACAGCAGAATAAAAGAGTTCCTTGTGCAACACAAAGAGAGAAAGCTTTCCTAAGCTGAAAAGTTATGTGTAGTATAGACATATTTGTGGACACTACTTGTGTACTCACACTTGTGTGCTCATGATGTGAATGTGTATGTAGACTAAAAGGGTACACCACAATTCAGGCAGTGTATGTGAACAGTACATCAACAGTGAACTACCAGAAATACAGGCCAGGTTTAGAAGAGGCCGTGGAGACATAATCATCAATATCAGATAGATTTTGGCTGAAAGCAAAGAGTACCAGAGGAATGCCTATCTATACTTCATTGACCATGCAAAAGCACTTGACTGAGGATCATAACAAATTGTGACTAACCTTGGGAAGAATAGGACTCCCAGAACACTTGATTGTGCTCATGTGAAACCTATACTTGGACCAGGAAACGGTCCTCAGAACAGAGCAGGGAAACACTGCATGGTTCAAAATCAGGAAAGGAGTACATGAAGGATGCGTTCTGTCTCCTTATCTTTTCAATCTATATGTGGAATAGATCATTCAGGAGTGTGGACTTTATGAGGAGGAATGTGGTATCAGGATAGGATGAAGATTCAGCAACAATCTGTTATGCAGGTGATACAACCTTGCCCACTGAAACTGAGGAGGACCAGAAGAGCTTGCTGCAGAAGGTCAAGGACTGTAGTCTGCAATATGGATTGAAGCTCAACATCAAGAGAACCAAAATTCTCACCACTGAGTCAATTGGCAGCACCATATTAGATGGAGCAGAGATTGATATAGTTAACAATTTTAGCTTGTTCGGATCCACAGTCAACACTCTTGGCACTAGCGGTCAAGAACTCAAAAGACAAATTACTCTGGGAAAGCTGTGTCAGGGATCTCTCCAGAGTGCTAAAGAGCAATGATGTCAGTCCAGAGACTAAGATGTGCCTGATTCAGGCCATGGTTTTCATGATTACTTGGCAATTATATCAGACATCTGGACAATGACTAGAGTTGACAGAAGAACTGATACCTTTGAGTTTTGGTGATGGAGAAGAGTATTGAACATACCATGGACTGTCAAGAGAACAAACAGGTTTATCTTAGAGAGAGTGAAACCAGGCAGTTCCTTGGAGGCAAGGATTTAGAGCTCTGTCTCACATACTTTGGGCATGTGGCCAGAGGGACCAGTCCCTGGAGGACAACATGCTTGTAAGTGTGGAGGGACAGCACAGGGGAGGAAGACCCTGGGTGAGATGGATTGGTACAGTAACAGACGTAAAGGGTGTGTCGGAGACAGACTGGCTTAGAAAGGTCAAAGTCATTAAGATGATATGCAGCTGGATGGCACATAACAACACCAACAACACATGTGAACAGAAGAATGAATACCTGGACATCCTATGGCAAAGGTCTTGAATCATGAGGAAAAGAAATAATGTTGCTATGAATTGAAATGGACTGACTCAGTGACAATGGATTTGGTTTTACTTTTTTGTATAGTGGAACAATGAAAGGGAATCTCGTATTTCTTAGAAACACCCAGGGTCAGAACACAAACAGATTTTCAATTTTAAGAGGTAAAGGGAAAGCTGTGGCTCATATTATTATAACTAAGCTACCAGTTGACTGTGAAGCAGTAGAAAAAATGCCAGATTTGCAAAAATGTATAAAAAATTTATATCCTCTTCTTGACGAAAATGACTTGAATGCAAATAATGTTTTTACCTTCTACTCAAAATAAAAATAAAAATGAAGAATGAGGGAGTGGTAATTCTTTTTTAAAATTATATTTATGACAAAATTTTAAATAATAAATTAGATTCTCACCATTTTCTACATGTATTATTTAGTGATAATGATTATATGTATGTCCCACAATGTGCCTGTATTCTCAGTATTTGCATTCTTGTTGTTCTGTTTTCATTCCTTTTCTTGTTGTTATGTGCCATTGAGTCACTTGAGATTCATAGCGACCCTATGTACAAGAGCTCTAAATGCAGTCCTATCCTGTGCCAACCTTGCTGTCTCAAATGCACTCATTCCCACTACTCCAGTCATAGAATCGATCCATCTCATCGAAGGTCTTCCTCTCCTTTGCTGGCCCCCTACTCTGCCAAACATGGTGTCCCTCTCCAAGGACCAGTCCCTCCTTGCAACGTGCCCAAAGTGTGTCAGAAAAGGCTTCAGAATCCTTGACTCCAAGGAGCATTCTGGCTTCACCTTCTCCAGGACAAACCTGTTTGTTCTCCTAGCAGTCCTTGGTATATTCAACACTCTTCTCCAGCACCACAGCCCAAAGGCATCAATTCTCTTTCTATCATTCCTATTCACTATCTAACTCTCTGATGCATAGCACGTAATTGCAAAGACTATAGCCCGGATCAGGCGCACCTTAGTCTCCAGTCTGACATCATTGCTCTTCAGTACTCTTGAAAGGTCCCTCACAGCTGAATTTCCCAATGCAATTCATCTCCTGATTTCCTGGCTGCTGTTACCAAGAGTGTTGACTGTAGAGCTTCCCTAATCCCTCTTACCTTCCCATCTTTGCTTTAGGGAAATGTTGAAGGTACACAGATGATTATTTAAAGGAGCATAGTACTTACAGGGACCTCTCCAGAGTACTGAAAAGCAACAATGTCAGTCTAGACACTAAACTGCGCATAATCCAGCCATGGTTTTTGCAAATACTTGCTATGCTTCAGAGAGCTGGACAATGACTAAGGATGACAGAAGAAGAATCAATACCTTCTAATCGTGGTGCTGGAAGAGTCTTGAACATACCATGGACTGCCAAGAAAACAAATAGGTCTGTCTTGGAGAGGGTGAAACCAAGTTTTTCCTTGGAGGCTAGGATTTTGGAGCTTTGTCTCACATATATTGAGCATATGGCCAGGAGAGACCATTTTTTGGAGAAAGGCATCATGCTCAGAAGGGTTGAGAGACAGTGCAGGAGAGGAAGACCCCAGACGAGATGGATTGATACGGTGACTGAGGCAATGGGGGTTGGTGTGTCGGAATTAGTGAGACTGGCTCAGGACAGGAAAGGGTTCAGAGATGCTGTACATGGGGTCACAATGGATTGCGGGAGACTTGATGGCACATAACAACAACAACAAGTACTTATAAGGGAAGTATTCTCTATTTTATGAGTCAAACTGTTATTTGATGGGAAGATGACCTTGAGGGTTAAGTTCATATCTCAGGGTAATAGTTTTCAGGGACTTCTGTAATCTCTACTAGTCTAGTAAATCAGGCTTTTTTTTTTTTAAAGGAATTTGGAGGTTTTTTTTTTTTTTTTTTAAAAAAAACCCTGAATTTGAAGTTTGTGCTACATTTCCCCATCTTCTATCCAGGATGATCTATCGTGTCTTTGGTCTGAATGGTTGCTAGTGATAGCCAGGCACCATCTAGTTCCTCTGGTCCCAGGATAGATGAAGGTATGGTTTATGGGAGCTAGCCCTTCAGACTAATTTCCTTTTTGAGTTGTTCTTTGTTCTTCACACTGGAGATAGTGGCCCCCAAGCTTTTAAGATCCCAGATGCTTCTCTCCAAACTAGGACACAGAACAATATCTTGAGGGCTAATGTTACACCAACTGACTGAATTCCCCGAGACTATGGTCCTAGGCCGTCAGACTCAGTGAAGCAAAACTGTGAGCTGCCTAATTATGTCTAGCACGTACTCATAATTGTGCCCCCTACAGGCTTTGTTTTGTATACTTACACTAATACATATGCAATACACACAAAGAAGTGTTTGCCATACTCAGGTGGCACTGAGATGAAAACATTTGACTGCTAATCAAAAGATAATTAGTTCAAATCCATCAATTGCTCCATAGGACAAAGATAAGATATTCTGCTTATTAAAGATTTACAGTCTTGCCAACACTATGGGGCAGTTCTAGTCTGTTTTACAGGATCTGTATGAGTCAGAATTGACTTGATGGCAGTGAGTTATTGATACATCGATACATACACACCTTTTAAAAAATTGAGTTATAGTTTATATATATATTTTAAAATAAACTTTTAATTTTATAATGATATACTTACAAAGTTCGTATACATTGTTTTTTATACTGGATCTTTCCTGTTTCCTTTACCCACCCCTCCCTCTGCCCAACAAAAACATGTGACCCTATGATTAACCCCCACTCCATCCTCACCCCTCTGTTCCCACCCTCTCACCCTTGGATCCTCATACTTGTTCTACAATAATGGTCTTGTACTGTATTTGTCCTTATGGGACTTACTTAGTTCACTCAGCATCATGCTTTCCAATCCCTCTTGAGTTAGGTAGTAATTTATAATTACTGTGTTCTGTGTAGTATTCCGCTGTGTTAATGTACCATAATTTCTCAATCCATTCAATGGTGGTTGGACATTGGAACTGTTTCCATGATCTTGCGATGGTGAACAATGTTGTTATGAACATTGGTGTACAAGTTCTATTTGTGACTCAGTTCTCTTTTCCTTGGGGTATATTCCAAGGAACAATGGAATAGCTGAATCATATGGAATTTCTGTGTTCAGCTTTTTGAGGAAGCACTAAACTGCCTTCCAAAGTGGTTATACCATTTTCTACTCCCACCAACAATATATAAGAGTTCCTATCTTGTCACATATTCTCCAACATTTATTACTTGCTGTCCTGTTAAGCTTTGCCACTGCTACTGGGGTGAGATGGTATCCCATTTGTGGTTTTGATTTGCATCTCTTTGATTGCCAGTGATCTTGAGCATTTCTTCGTGTGTCTGTTGGCCATTTGAACATCTTCCCCTGTGAAAAGTCTTTCCATGTCTTTTGCCCATTTTGTTAGTGTGTTATCAGTCTTTTTCTTGTGGAGGCCCTGTAAGAGTCTGTAAACTTTTGATATGAAACCTGTGTCTGAAATGTTAATGACAAAAGTTTTTCCCACTAGTCATTAGGTTTTCTTTTCACTCAGTTTGAAAACTTTTTTTCATTAATTCTAGGACTTTTTTACACATTTATTTGGCTTGTAAAATACTGAAATATTAAAGAGAATATAAACTAGGTTTTTCTCTCTCTCCCTGATTTCAAATCCTACTACACTGCCATGGTGGTTAAGACAGCATGGTACTGGTACAATGACAGACACATAGATCAATGGAA